>NW_027285434.1:0-25000 GCF_040894005.1 Engystomops pustulosus | reverse complement strand
AGCGCCCGGCAGAGGGCTTGGAGAAGGCTCGCGCGGATCCTCGGTTCGGATCGCCTGGCTTCGCGGGAGCGGCCTTCGGCTAGGGCCGACGACGGCCGGACCGAGCAGATTTGGACCGGGGTGCGGGGCGAGTACCTGCCTCTCTCACGAAGGGAGTGTCACCGGTAAGAAGCCTCTTCCCACGTCTGCTTGCCGACTTACGCTCGCCCCGACGAGAGGCCCAACCGAAAGAGTGGAAAGGGGCAGAGATTTCCAGGGTCGCCCCACCAGGGATGCAATACCCCAGTGCAGACAGTCGGCCCTGCCCCGAACCTACTCGGTGGTTTGAAGGTTAACCTCTTGGGGAAAAGCAGCGATTCGCCTCGCGGTGCGTGCCTCCGCGGATCTAAACCCCCTCGATCGATGTGGGGCCAGAGGACCCCTTTTCCCCGTACGAAACTGTCAGCTCACCATGGGCTCGACGTCCGTGGGTCGGGGAGTTGAGCGCTTACGCGCGGCGGGACCTTATAACCTGCAGCGGCTGAGGAGCGAAGATTTCCAGGGTGGGCCCCCGGGGATGCCATACCCCGAGCAGCCTGTCGGCCCCGCTCCTAGCACGCTGGCAAGCAATGGAGTCTTCCCCGCGGCAGCCACCGCCCTCGCCCTAGCCTCGCCGTCGGTCGATGAAGAACGTCGTTCGCCCTCCTCTGGCTCGGGATTTGGAAACGGCCTGGCCTTCGCCTACTCCGTCGGGCAACTGCCTTCCGCCAGCCCCTTCCCTCGAATCCCCTTCTTCCATTTTAGACCCGATCAGGGGATTGGTCAGCCCAGCCCTGGGGTAAGAAGAGGGGTTGGGGTCGGTTCGGCTTCGGGTGCCCCGCTCGGCCAAAGGTTCCCCTCGCTTTGGAAGCACGGGAGGTCGCGGAGGGTGTCGGGGTTATTTTTTCGGCTCCCTGGCTTCGCGGGAGCGGCCTTCGGCTAGGGCCGAGGCCGTCCGGCCCGCGCAGATTTGGACCGGGGTCCGGGGCGAGTACCTGCCTCTCTCACGAAGGGAGTGTCACCGGTAAGAAGCCTCTTCCCACGTCTGCTTGCCGACTTACGCTCGCCCCGACGAGAGGCCCAACCGAAAGAGTGGAAAGGGGCAGAGATTTCCAGGGTCGCCCCACCAGGGATGCAATACCCCAGTGCAGACTGTCGGCCCTGCCCCGAACCTACTCGGTGGTTTGAAGGTTAACCTCTTGGGGAAAAGCAGCGATTCGCCTCGCGGTGCGTGCCTCCGCGGATCTAAACCCCCTCGATCGATGTGGGGCCAGAGGACCCCTTTTCCCCGTACGAAACGGCCGGCTCACCATGGGCTCGACATCCGTGGGTCGGAGAGTTGAGCGCTTACGCGCGGCGGGACCTTATAACCTGCAGCGGCTGAGGAGCGAAGATTTCCAGGGTGGGCCCCCGGGGATGCCATACCCCGAGCAGCCAGTCGGCCCCGCTCCTAGCGCGCTGACGAGCAATGGAGTCTTCCCCGCGGCAGCCACCGCCCTCGCCTCGCCGTCGGTCGATGAAGAGCCGAGTTCGCCCTCCTCTGCTCGGGACTCGGAAACGGCCTGGCCTTCGCCTACTCCGTCGGGCAACTGCCTTCCGCCAGCCCCTTCCCTCGAATCCCCTTCTTCCATTTTAGACCCGATCAGGGGATTGGTCAGCCCAGCCCTGGGGTAGGAAGAGGGGTTGGGGTCGGTTCGGCTTCCGGTGCCCCCGCTCGGCCAAAGGTCCCCTCGCTTTGGAAGCAGAGGGTGCCGGGGTTATTTTCGGCTTGACGCCTAGTCCGGTCCCTGCCGGTTCCCGTGGAGGCCCGCGGTCAAAACCAGCTCCCCGGCTGTCGGAGCCGGAGCCCCGCAGCCCGAGCGGACGCACCGAGTCCCTCATGTAAGGGATAGCCGCCCCTACGGAACGGCCCGGACTGGGACCAGGCACCCCCAGGCGCCGAAGGGGTGGGTCGGCCGTGTTGCCGAAGCTTAGCCGGCGCTGATGACCGCAGCCCCTAACGATGCCCACAGGCGGGGGAGCCAAGGAGAGCACTAGGAAGACGTGGCGGGGTCGGACGGCTCAATTTCCAGGGTGGGACCCCGGGGGTTCAGTACCCCGGGCATCCGGTCGGTTTCGCCGGCGCGACCCCAAGCCTTCCACGGCCCCCTTCGTGGGTGCAGGGATACCGTGCAGGGTGCAGGCTTAGACGCCAATTCCCCAGAAGTTTTAGGGATAGGGTTTGTCCGGGCGCCACCGCAGCGACAACCTCGCAAGAAGCTCTCTTCCACAAAAGCACGGGCAACGTTCGTGTGCGAGTGTTGGTCTCCCATGGTCTACCGACTCCCCCGGGCGGCCCAAGCGTTACGCCCACGGCCGGGCCCTCGAGCAGGCGCACCCCTGGTGCCTCTCGTAAGGGAAGGCTACGGTCCTCAACCCCTCGTATGGCGGGGAGGGCGCATTTGAAACGCTAAAGGACGAGCCCTGTTCGGGACCTGGCGGGGATCCGCGGATTGGCGAGAGGGATGGGTCTGCCGTTGGTCAGAGGGGACGCACCCCTGGGACGCAGTTTGGCATTAGCGACCGATGGCCCATCTACGACCATGTACTCCGGGAGCGCCAAGGAGGACGCGGGTGGGCTTTGGGGGCAGACTCAATTTCCAGGGTCTGGGCGCCGGGGGTGCAATACCCTTAAGCGCTCATGTCGGTTTCGTCTGCCGCCCGCCTCTGGCCCGGCTCCTAGTGACGGGTGCTGTGAACGTGCGATCGTGCTTGCGGTTGAAGAGTTCAAAGGCTACCGCTGGGGATAACACGCCCGGGGAATTTAGAAACCCCCCCCTCCGCTACAATCTCTGCTTCTGCCGGACTCGGAGGGGAGCCGCCCCGGGGGCGACCGCTCCCTCTCCTCTTCCGCGGCGTGCCGCGCGCTTCGCCGTCAGCAGCGGAGCGAACCTTTTTCTCGGTCCGCAGCTCTTCAGGCGTAGGCGGGCAGCGCTAACAGGGTACACTGGGGACCACTCGACCGCAACCGCTCCTCCGACCGACGAGCATACCTACCGCGGATACGCCACGGTGGGTCTAAGCCTCGTCGCCGCCGCGAGGAGCAGGCGGGAGCCGTCCCTTTTCGTGCTGCGGAAATAAACCGTGGACACAGAGGTGTGTCTGCGCTCTCCGACCGGGCGGGGGGCGATTGGACTTGCCCGAGGGACACTAGGCGAGGCGCTGCCGCGGGAGCCGGAGCTCCGCGCTGGACGCTGCCGCCGCCGCCGCCGCCCCCCACCCACGGTACGGTGGAGTACGCCCGTTCCATACGCTTCGTAGCAAACCTCAGCCGAAGCAGAGAGTCCTACCGCTGTGGCAGGAGCGGGGCCGTGCGAGGACCACACTGGCACCGCGCTACACAACCTTAGGCAGAGGACCACAGCCGCTCACGGGGAGCGGGGGATTGATGCGCGACCAAGACTGAGGCTAAGGAACGCTTTACCATAAACCGGCCGGGGCCAATACCCCTGACCGAGCAAAGTGCCCTGCCCCGCCGGATCGCGCTGTGTCAGATCGATCAAAAGAGCGGAGAGCCGAGACTCTACCGCTGGGAGTTTGTGGAGAACGGCCTGGCTTGCGTCCCGTCCTCCCGCCCTCGACCTCACATGGCTAGCCTCACCCGCCGGGAGCCACCCCATTGGGGACCGTAGGGCGGAGAAGGGGTCTCCGCGTCCGGAATTTACTTGTGGAGAACGGCCTGGCTTACGTCCCGTCCTCCCGCCCTCGACCTCACATGGCTAGCCTCACCCGCCGGGCGCCACCCCATTGGGGACCGTAGGGCGGAGAAGGGGTCTCCGCGTCCGGAATTTACTTGTGGAGAACGGCCTGGCTTACGTCCCGTCCTCCCGCCCTCGACCTCACACGGCTAGCCTCACCCGCCGGGCGCCACCCCATTGGGGACCGTAGGGCGGAGAAGGGGTCTCCGCGTCCGGAATTTACTTGTGGAGAACGGCCTGGCTTACGTCCCGTCCTCCCGCCCTCGACCTCACATGGCTAGCCTCACCCGCCGGGCGCCACCCCATTGGGGACCGTAGGGCGGAGAAGGGGTCTCCGCGTACGGAATTTCTTGTGGAGAACGGCCTGGCTTACGTCCCGTCCTCCCATGGCTAGCCTCACCCGCCGGGCGCCACCCCATTGGGGACCGTAGGGCGGAGAAGGGGTCTCCGCGTCCGGAATTTCTTGTGGAGAACGGCCTGGCTTACGTCCCGTCCTCCCGCCCTCGACCTCACATGGCTAGCCTACCCCGCCGGGCGCCGCTCCATTGGGGATACGGTACGGCAAAGCGCGACGCCGCACGATGCCAACACTTTGTGCAAAAACCTGGCAGAGTCGACCAAAACCTCGCTTCTTTGACCGGTATTTTTGATGCTTTTCTCTGCCGCCGAAGGTGCACTGAGGGTCGGATCGCCCAAAATTTTTACCGGTCGTTTTGGTCTGCGGTTCTTCCGAGAGGTGCCCGCCTGACAGTTCTTTTTCAGCAGCCTCCGAAAGGCCATCCAGCGGGCAAGCCAGGGGTTGGCAGCCGCCGGCGGTGAGCCTTCCCCGGCCGGGGCAGACGGCTCCGACCGCAAAATTTTTTCGACTTTCGCCGAGGCCAAAACCCCATGCACTTTTAAAGCCTGCCCGCAGCGCCGTCTCCTGTCAGACGTCCCTTGCCGCCTGCGGTGGTCCTCGCCCGGCAGAGAGAAGCCGGAGTCGCCCCCTCTCCGGTTCTTTTTCACCATTCCGGAGCTCTGAAATCTGCCGGACACCGAGTGACCGAGGACGCTTCCAGGAGGGCGGCAGCGAGAGGCAGAGTGCCACCGGTCGGGTCGCCGGTTCTCCCACACTTTGAAAATTTTTCGCTTGTTCTGGTGGGATGGAGAGAGAGCGTGGCTTATGCGCCCTCTGCCCCGCGGTCCGCCCTGGCTGGCCTTACGCCGGTGGTTCGCCAGGCCACCGGCACCTTGTACGGCGGGGACGGCGTGGCTTATGCGCCCGTCAACCCACCTACTCGCCCCGGCTAGCCTTTTACCCGGAGGGCGCCACGCTCCGGGTACCAGTGAGCGGCACGAACCCAGTCATACCATGCCGCTCACCTCGCGCCCTCTCCGGCCTCCGCCGCGGAGACCTCCCGCTAGGACCTGCGGGGGGCGATTTCTGCCAAAATCTACAAAGTCCCCGATGGTTAAGGACGTAGACTGTTGAGCGGGACCTACACACTCTTGTAGCCGATGGGGCTCGCCATTTCCCGCAGAAAATGGACCACCTCCCGCAGAGGAACATGAAATGCCCCTTCCCGCGGGACCCGAAGGACCGCTCTGTCCGAGCAGGCCTCCAGGACCACGGCACGCAAAAGCGACTCAGTCCCGCTGGCATTACGGATCTGACTTTGTGCAAAAACCAGGCAGAGTCGACCAAAACCTCCCTTCTTTGACCGGTGTTTTTGTTGCTTTTCTCTGCCGCCGAAGGTGCACTGAGGATCGGATCGCCCAAAATTTTTACCGGTCGTTTTGGTCTGCGGTTCTTCCGAGAGGTGCCCGCCTGACAGTTCTTTTTCAGCAGCCTCCGAAAGGGCATCCAGCGGGCAAGCCAGGGGTTGGCAGCCGCCGGCGGTGAGCCTTCCCCGGCCGGGGCAGACAGCTCCGACCGCAAAATTTTTTCGACTTTCGCCGAGGCCAAAACCCCATGCACTTTTAAAGCCTGCCCGCAGCGCCGTCTCCTGGCAGACGTCCCTTGCCGCCTGCGGTGGTCCTCGCCCGGCAGAGAGAAGCCGGATTCGCCCTCTCACCGGTTCTTTTTCACCATTCCGGAGCTCTGAAATCTGCCGGACACCGAGTGACCGAGGACGCTTCCAGGAGGGCGGCAGCGAGAGGCAGAGTGCCACCGGTCGGGAAGCCGGTTCTCCCACACTTTGAAATTTTTTCGCTTGTTCTGGTGGGATGGAGAGAGAGCGTGGCTTATGCGCCCTCTGCCCCGCGGTACGCCCTTGGCTAGCCTTACGCCGGTGGTTCGCCAGGCCACCGGCACCTTGTACAGCGGGGACGGCGTGGCTTATGCGCCCTCTGCCCCGCGGTACGCCCTTGGCTAGCCTTACGCCGGTGGTTCGCCAGGCCACCGGCACCTTGTACGGCGGGGACGGCGTTGCTTATGCGCCCGTCAATCCACCTACTCGCCCCGGCTAGCCTTTTACCCGGAGGGCGCCACGCTCCGGGTAGCAGTGAGCGGCACGAGCCCAGTCATACCATGCCGCTCACCTCGCACCTTTTCCGGCCTCCGCCGCGGAGACCTCCCGCTCTGTTCTGCGGAGAGCGATTTTGGGCAAAATCTACAAAGTCCCCGATGGTTAAGGACGTAGACTGTTGAGCGGGACCTACACACTCTTGTAGCCGAAGGGGCTCGCCATTTCCCGCAGAAAATGGATCACCTCCCGCAGAGGAACATGAAATGCCCCTTCCCGCGGGACCCGAAGGACCACTCTGTCCGAGCAGGCTTCCAGGACCACGGCACGCAAGAGCGACTCAGTCCCGCTGGCATTACGGATCTGACTTAGTGCAAAAACCTGGCAGAGTCGACCAAAACTCCCCTTCTCTGACCGGTATTTTTGTTGCTTTTCTCTGCCGCCGAAGGTGCACTACGGGTCGGATCGCCCAAAATTTTTACCGGTCGTTTTGGTCTGCGGTTCTTCCGAGAGGTGCCCGCCTGACAGTTCTTTTTCAGCAGCCTCCGAAAGGCCATCCAGCGGGCAAGCCAGGGGTTGGCAGCCGCCGGAGGTGAGCCTTCCCCGGCCGGGGCAGACAGCTCCGACCGCATAATTTTTTCGACTTTCTCCGAGGCCAAAACCCCATGCACTTTTAAAGCCTGCCCGCAGCGCCGTCTCCTGTCAGACGTCCCCGCCGCCTGCGGTGGTCCTCGCCCGGCAGAGAGAAGCCGGAGTCGCCCTCTCTCCGGTTCTTTTTCACCATTCCGGAGCTCTTAAATCTGCCGTACTCCGAGTGACCGAGGACGCTTCCAGGACGGCGGCAGCGAGAGGCAGAGTGCAACCGGTCGGGAAGCCGGTTCTCCCACACTTTGAAAATTTTTCGCTTGTGCTGGTGGGATGGAGAGAGAGCGTGGCTTATGCGCCCTCTGCCCCGCGGTACGCCCTTGGCTAGCCTTACGCCGGTGGTTCGCCAGGCCACCGGCACCTTGTACGGCGGGGACGGCGTTGCTTATGCGCCCGTCATCCCACCTACTCGCCCCGGCTAGCCTTTTACCCGGAGGGCGCCACGCTCCGGGTAGCAGTGAGCGGCACGAGCCCAGTCATACCATGCCGCTCACCTCGCACCTTTTCCGGCCTCCGCCGCGGAGACCTCCCGCTAGGACATGCGGGGGGCGATCTTGACCAAAATCTACAAAGTCCCCGATGGTTAAGGACGTAGACTGTTGAGCGGGACCTACACACTCTTGTAGCCGAAGGGGCTCGCCATTTCCCGCAGAAAATGGATCACCTCCCGCAGAGGAACATGAAATGCCCCTTCCCGCGGGACCCGAAAGGACCGCCCTGTCCGAGCAGGCCTCCAGGACCACGGCACGCAAAAGCGACTCAGTCCCGCTGGCATTACGGATCTGACTTAGTGCAAAAACCTGGCAGAGTCGACCAAAACTCCCCTTCTCTGACCGGTATTTTTGTTGCTTTTCTCTGCCGCCGAAGGTGCACTACGGGTCGGATCGCCCAAAATTTTTACCGGTCGTTTTGGTCTGCGGTTCTTCCGAGAGGTGCCCGCCTGACAGTTCTTTTTCAGAAGCCTCCGAAAGGCCATCCAGCGGGCAAGCCAGGGGTTGGCAGCCGCCGGCGGTGAGCCTTCCCCGGCCGGGGCAGACAGCTCCGACCGCATAATTTTTTCGACTTTTGCCGAGGCCAAAACCCCATGCACTTTTAAAGCCTGCCCGCAGCGCCGTCTCCTGTCAGACGTCCCCGCCGCCTGCGGTGGTCCTCGCCCGGCAGAGAGAAGCCGGAGTCGCCCTCTCTCCGGTTCTTTTTCACCATTCCGGAGCTCTTAAATCTGCCGTACTCCGAGTGACCGAGGACGCTTCCAGGAGGGCGGCAGCGAGAGGCAGAGTGCCACCGGTCGGGAAGCCGGTTCTCCCACACTTTGAAAATATTTCGCTTGTGCTGGTGGGATGGAGAGAGAGCGTGGCTTATGCGCCCTCTGCCCCGCGGTACGCCCTGGCTAGCCTTACGCCGGTGGTTCGCCAGGCCACCGGCACCTTGTACGGCGGGGACGGCGTTGCTTATGCGCCCGTCATCCCACCTACTCGCCCCGGCTAGCCTTTTACCCGGAGGGCGCCACGCTCCGGGTAGCAGTGAGCGGCACGAGCCCAGTCATACCATGCCGCTCACCTCGCACCTTTTCCGGCCTCCGCCGCGGAGACCTCACGCTCTGTTCTGCGGAGAGCGATTTTGGGCAAAATCTACAAAGTCCCCGATGGTTAAGGACGTAGACTGTTGAGCGGGACCTACACACTCTTGTAGCCGAAGGGGCTCGCCATTTCCCGCAGAAAATGGATCACCTCCCGCAGAGGAACATGAAATGCCCCTTCCCGCGGGACCCGAAGGACCGCTCTGTCCGAGCAGGCCTCCAGGACCACGGCACGCAAAAGCGACTCAGTCCCGCTGGCATTACGGATCTGACTTAGTGCAAAAACCTGGCAGAGTCGACCAAAACTCCCCTTCTCTGACCGGTATTTTTGTTGCTTTTCTCTGCCGCCGAAGGTGCACTACGGGTCGGATCGCCCAAAATTTTTACCGGTCGTTTTGGTCTGCGGTTCTTCCGAGAGGTGCCCGCCTGACAGTTCTTTTTCAGCAGCCTCCGAAAGGGCATCCAGCGGGCAAGCCAGGGGTTGGCAGCCGCCGGCGGTGAGCCTTCCCCGGCCGGGGCAGAAAGCTCCGACCGCATAATTTTTTCGACTTTCGCCGAGGCCAAAAGCCCAGGCACTTAGAAAGCCTGCCCGCAGCGCCGCCTCCTGTCAGAGGTCCCCGCCGCCTGCGGTGGTCCTCGCCCGGCAGAGAGAAGCCGGAGTCGCCCTCTCTCCGGTTCTTTTTCACCATTCCGGAGCTCTTAAATCTGCCGTACTCCGAGTGACCGAGGACGCTTCCAGGAGGGCGGCAGAGAGAGGCAGAGTGCCACCGGTCGGGAAGCCGGTTCTCCCACACTTTGAAAATTTTTCGCTTGTGCTGGTGGGATGGAGAGAGAGCGTGGCTTATGCGCCCTCTGCCCCGCGGTACGCCCTGGCTAGCCTTACGCCGGTGGTTCGCCAGGCCACCGGCACCTTGTACGGCGGGGACGGCGTTGCTTATGCGCCCGTCAACCCACCTACTCGCCCCGGCTAGCTTTTTACCCGGAGGGCGCCACGCTCCGGGTAGCAGTGAGCGGCACGAGCCCAGTCATACCATGCCGCTCACCTCGCACCTTTTCCGGCCTCCGCCGCGGAGACCTCACGCTCTGTTCTGCGGAGAGCGATTTTGGGCAAAATCTACAAAGTCCCCGATGGTTAAGGACGTAGACTGTTGAGCGGGACCTACACACTCTTGTAGCCGAAGGGGCTCGCCATTTCCCGCAGAAAATGGATCACCTCCCGCAGAGGAACATGAAATGCCCCTTCCCGCGGGACCCGAAGGACCGCTCTGTCCGAGCAGGCCTCCAGGACCACGGCACGCAAAAGCGACTCAGTCCCGCTGGCATTACGGATCTGACTTAGTGCAAAAACCTGGCAGAGTCGACCAAAACTCCCCTTCTCTGACCGGTATTTTTGCTGCTTTTCTCTGCCGCCGAAGGTGCACTACGTGTCGGATCGCCCAAAATTTTTACCGGTCGTTTTGGTCTGCGGTTCTTCCGAGAGGTGCCCGCCTGACAGTTCTTTTTCAGCAGCCTCCGAAAGGGCATCCAGCGGGCAAGCCAGGGGTTGGCAGCCGCCGGCGGTGAGCCTTCCCCGGCCGGGGCAGACAGCTCCGACCGCATAATTTTTTCGAACTTCTCCGAGGTCAAAATCCCAGGCACTCCGACGGAAGGTCCGCCGCGCGTCTCCCGTCTGACGTCCCCGCCGCTCGCGGTGGTCCTCGCCCGGCAGGGAGCTGCCGGATTCGCCCTCTTACCGGTTCTTTTTCACCTTTCCGGAGCTCTGATATCTGCCGCACACACAGTGACCGAGGACGCTTCCAGGAGGGCGGCAGCGAGAGGCAGAGTGCCACCGGGCGGGTCCTCGGTTCTCCCACACTTAGAAAATTTTTGCGCTTGTGCTGGTGCGAGGACGTAGGTCTTTCGACCGGGGCAAGCCTGGAGGGCGGTAGCCGGGATTGGCGCCCTATTCCCGGCTAGCTCTCGGAGGCTTCACCCGGTTGGAGGTTGGAGCTCCGACTTCCATGGGCATGTTCCTCACCGGGACCTACGACCAAGTGTGGCCGAGGGACAGTGACACATTCCCGGGTAGCCTGAGTGGCTGCTCCCGCTGAGCTACTTCCATGGGCACTATTCCTCCCCGGGACTTGCCGCCAAGTCTTGGCCGGGGGACAGTGACACATTCCCGGGTAGCCTGAGTGGCTTCTCCCGCTGAGCTCTTACTTCCATGGGCATGTTCCTCACCGGGACCAACTACCAAGTGTGGCCGGGTTTCGAGCTCCAAACTCGGCTTGCACTTGGTCGCTTGGGGGGTCCCCTCCGCTCCGGGAAGGGCGCCCTCCAGCGGGCAGACGAGGGTACTTCTAGTCTGCCCGAGCTCCATGGGGCCCCTCTCGCCCCTAGGCTCCCCGCCCAGGGTTCCAGGGTCCCGGATAAAGCCACCCTGCCGAGTTCGGTATAGGGTACCGGGCCTGGCTGGAATCACGCCGGGATCGGTGAGACCTCCTCGGCCGCGGCTCAGCCTCCAAACTCCCTTTCGCGGTTCTCTTCCCTTCAACTTCCATGGGCATGTTCCACACCGGGACCTCCGACCAAGTGTGGCCGGGGAACAGTCACCCATGCCCGGGTAGCCTCAGCGGCTGCTCCCGCTGAGGTCAACTTGGAGGTTGGAGCTCCGACTTCCATGGGCACTATTCCTCCCCGGGACCTGCCGCCAAGTCTGGCCGGGGGACAGTGACACATTCCCGGGTAGCCCTGAGCGGCTGCTCCCGCTGAACTCTTACTTCCATGGGCATGTTCCTCATCAGGAACCAACGACCAAGTGTGGCCCAGGGACAGTGACACATTCCCGGTTAGCCTGAGTGGCTGCTCCCGCTGAGCTACTTCCATGAGCACTATTCCTCCCCGGGACCTGCCGCCAAGTCCGGCCGGGGGACAGTGACACATTCCCGGGTAGCCTGAGCGGCTGCTCCCGCTGAGCTACTTCCATGGGCACTATTCCTCCCCGGGACTTGCCGCCAAGTCTTGGCCGGGGGACAGTGACACATTGCCGGGTAGCCTGAGTGGCTGCTCCCGCTGAGCTCTTACTTCCATGGGCATGTTCCTCACCGGGACATACTACCAAGTGTGGCCGGGTTTCGAGCTCCAAACTCGGCTTGCACTTGGTCGCTTGGGGGTCCCCTCCGCTCCGGGAAGGGCGCCCTCCAGCGGGCAGACGAGGGTACTTCTAGTCTGCCCGAGCTCCATGGGGCCCCTCTCGCCCCTAGGCTCCCCGCCCAGGGTTCCAGGGTCCCGGATACAGCCACCCTGCCGAGTTCGGTATAGGGTACCGGGCCTGGCTGGAATCACGCCGGGATCGGTGAGACCTCCTCGGCCGCGGCTCAGCCTCCAAACTCCCTTTCGCGGTTCTCTTCCCTTCAACTTCCATGGGCATGTTCCACACCGGGACCTCCGACCAAGTGTGGCCGGGGAACAGTCACCCATGCCCGGGTAGCCTCAGCGGCTGCTCCCGCTGAGGTCAACTTGGAGGTTGGAGCTCCGACTTCCATGGGCACTATTCCTCCCCGGGACCTGCCGCCAAGTCTGGCCGGGGGACAGTGACACATTCCCGGGTAGCCCTGAGCGGCTGCTCCCGCTGAACTCTTACTTCCATGGGCATGTTCCTCATCAGGAACCAACGACCAAGTGTGGCCCAGGGACAGTGACACATTCCCGGTTAGCCTGAGTGGCTGCTCCCGCTGAGCTACTTCCATGAGCACTATTCCTCCCCGGGACCTGCCGCCAAGTCTGGCCGGGGGACAGTGACACATTCCCGGGTAGCCTGAGCGGCTGCTCCCGCTGAGCTACTTCCATGGGCACTATTCCTCCCCGGGACTTGCCGCCAAGTCTTGGCCGGGGGACAGTGACACATTGCCGGGTAGCCTGAGTGGCTGCTCCCGCTGAGCTCTTACTTCCATGGGCATGTTCCTCACCGGGACATACTACCAAGTGTGGCCGGGTTTCGAGCTCCAAACTCGGCTTGCACTTGGTCGCTTGGGGGTCCCCTCCGCTCCGGGAAGGGCGCCCTCCAGCGGGCAGACGAGGGTACTTCTAGTCTGCCCGAGCTCCATGGGGCCCCTCTCGCCCCTAGGCTCCCCGCCCAGGGTTCCAGGGTCCCGGATACAGCCACCCTGCCGAGTTCGGTATAGGGTACCGGGCCTGGCTGGAATCACGCCGGGATCGGTGAGACCTCCTCGGCCGCGGCTCAGCCTCCAAACTCCCTTTCGCGGTTCTCTTCCCTTCAACTTCCATGGGCATGTTCCACACCGGGACCTCCGACCAAGTGTGGCCGGGGAACAGTCACCCATGCCCGGGTAGCCTCAGCGGCTGCTCCCGCTGAGGTCAACTTGGAGGTTGGAGCTCCGACTTCCATGGGCACTATTCCTCCCCGGGACCTGCCGCCAAGTCTGGCCGGGGGACAGTGACACATTCCCGGGTAGCTTGAGCGGCTTCTCCCGCTGAACTCTTACTTCCATGGGCATGTTCCTCATCAGGAACCAACGACCAAGTGTGGCCCAGGGACAGTGACACATTCCCGGGTAGCCTCAGCAGCTGCTCCCGCTGAGCTACTTCCATGAGCACTATTCCTCCCCGGGACCTGCCGCCAAGTCTGGCCGGGGGACAGTGACACATTCCCGGGTAGCCTGAGCGGCTGCTCCCGCTGGGCTACTTCCATGGGCACTATTCCTCCCCGGGACCTGCCGCCAAGTCTGGCCGGGGGACAGTGACACATTCCCGGGTAGCCTGAGTGGCTGCTCCCGCTGAGCTCTTACTTCCATGGGCATGTTCCTCACCGGGACATACTACCAAGTGTGGCCGGGTTTCGAGCTCCAAACTCGGCTTGCACTTGGTCGCTTGGGGGGTCCCCTCCGCTCCGGGAAGGGCGCCCTCCAGCGGGCAGACGAGGGTACTTCTAGTCTGCCCGAGCTCCATGGGGCCCCTCTCGCCCCTAGGCTCCCCGCCCAGGGTTCCAGGGTCCCGGATACAGCCACCCTGTCGAGTTCGGTATAGGGTACCGGGCCTGGCTGGAATCACGCCGGGATCGGTGAGACCTCCTCGGCCGCGGCTCAGCCTCCAAACTCCCTTTCGCGGTTCTCTTCCCTTCAACTTCCATGGGCATGTTCCACACCGGGACCTCCGACCAAGTGTGGCCGGGGAACAGTCACCCAGGCCCGGGTAGCCTCAGCGGCTGCTCCCGCTGAGGTCAACTTGGAGGTTGGAGCTCCGACTTCCATGGGCACTATTCCTCCCCGGGACCTGCCGCCAAGTCTGGCCGGGGGACAGTGACACATTCCCGGGTAGCCTGAGCGGCTGCTCCCGCTGAACTCTTTAGTTCCATGGGCATGTTCCTCATCAGGAATCAACGACCAAGTGTGGCCGAGGGACAGTGACACATTCCCGGGTAGCCTCAGCAGCTGCTCCCGCTGAGCTACTTCCATGAGCACTATTCCTCCCCGGGACCTGCCGCCAAGTCTGGCCGGGGGACAGTGACACATTCCCGGGTAGCCTGAGTGGCTGCTCCCGCTGAGCTACTTCCATGGGAACTATTCCTCCCCGGGACTTGCCGCCAAGTCTTGGCCGGGGGACAGTGACACATTCCCGGGTAGCCTGAGTGGCTGCTCCCGCTGAGCTACTTCCATGGGAACTATTCCTCCCCGGGACTTGCCGCCAAGTCTTGGCCGGGGGACAGTGACACATTCCCGTGTAGCCTGAGTGGCTGCTCCCGCTGAGCTCTTACTTCCATGGGCATGTTCCTCACCGGGACATACTACCAAGTGTGGCCGGGTTTCGAGCTCCAAACTCGGCTTGCACTTGGTCGCTTGGGGGGTCCCCTCCGCTCCGGGAAGGGCGCCCTCCAGCGGGCAGACGAGGGTACTTCTAGTCTGCCCGAGCTCCATGGGGCCCCTCTCGCCCCTAGGCTCCCGGCCCAGGGTTCCAGGGTCGCGGATCCAGCCACCATGCGGAGTTCGGTTTGGGTACCGGGCCTGGCAGAAATCACGCCGGGATCGGTGAGCCCTCCTCGGCCGCGGCTTCGCGCAAAAACTCCCTTTCGCGGTTCTCTTCACTTCAACTTCCATGGACACGTTCCACACTTGGACCTACGACCAAGTGTGCCCGGGGAACAGTAACCCATGCCCGGGCAGCCTCAGCAAGTGCTCCGGCTGAGGTCAGTTTGGAGGTTTGAGCTCCGACTTCCATGGCCATGTTCCTCACCGGGACCTACGACCAAGCGTGGCCGGGTTTCGAGCTCCAAACTCGGCTTGCACTTGGTGGCCAAGGGGGTCCCCTCCGCTCCGGGAAGGGCGCCCTCCAGCGGGCAGACGAGGTTACTTCTAGTCTGCCCGAGCTCCATGGGGCATTATTCCTCCCCGGGACTTGCCGCCAAGTCTGGCCGGGGGACAGTGACACTTGGCCGGGTAGGCGAAGTGGCTTCTCCCGCTGACTTGCCCCTTTGGAAGTAGGAGCTCCTACTTCCATGGGCATTATTCCTCCCCGGGACTTGCCGCCAAGTCTGGCCGGGGGACAGTGACACTTGGCCGGGTAGGCGAAGTGGCTTCTCCCGCTGACTTGCCCCTTTGGAAGTAGGAGCTCCTACTTCCATGGGCATTATTCCTCCCCGGGACTTGCCGCCAAGTCTGGCCGGGGGACAGTGACACTTGGCCGGGTAGGCGAAGTGGCTTCTCCCGCTGACTTGCCCCTTTGGAAGTAGGAGCTCTTACTTCCATGGGCATTATACCTCTCGAAGACTTAGAGCCAAGTGAGCTCCTACTTCCATGGGCATTATTCCTCCCCGGGACTTGCCGCCAAGTCTGGCCGGGGGACAGTGACACTTGGCCGGGTAGGCGAAGTGGCTTCTCCCGCTGACTTGCCCCTTTGGAAGTAGGAGCTCTTACTTCCATGGGCATTATACCTCTCGAAGACGTAGAGCCAAGTGAGCTCCTACTTCCATGGGCATTATTCCTCCCCGGGACTTGCCGCCAAGTCTGGCCGGGGGACAGTGACACTTGGCCGGGTAGGCCAAGTGGCTTCTCCCGCTGACTTGCCCCTTTGGAAGTAGGAGCTCCTACTTCCATGGGCATTATTCCTCCCCGGGACTTGCCGCCAAGTCTGGCCGGGGGACAGTGACACTTGGCCGGGTAGGCGAAGTGGCTTCTCCCGCTGACTTGCCCCTTTGGAAGTAGGAGCTCCTACTTCCATGGGCATTATTCCTCCCCGGGACTTGCCGCCAAGTCTGGCCGGGGGACAGTGACACTTGGCCGGGTAGGCGAAGTGGCTTCTCCCGCTGACTTGCCCCTTTGGAAGTAGGAGCTCTTACTTCCATGGGCATTATACCTCTCGAAGACTTAGAGCCAAGTGAGCTCCTACTTCCATGGGCATTATTCCTCCCCGGGACTTGCCGCCAAGTCTGGCCGGGGGACAGTGACACTTGGCCGGGTAGGCGAAGTGGCTTCTCCCGCTGACTTGCCCCTTTGGAAGTAGGAGCTCCTACTTCCATGGGCATTATTCCTCCCCGGGACTTGCCGCCAAGTCTGGCCGGGGGACAGTGACACTTGGCCGGGTAGGCGAAGTGGCTTCTCCCGCTGACTTGCCCCTTTGGAAGTAGGAGCTCCTACTTCCATGGGCATTATTCCTCCCCGGGACTTGCCGCCAAGTCTGGCCGGGGGACAGTGACACTTGGCCGGGTAGGCGAAGTGGCTTCTCCCGCTGACTTGCCCCTTTGGAAGTAGGAGCTCCTACTTCCATGGGCATTATTCCTCCCCGGGACTTGCCGCCAAGTCTGGCCGGGGGACAGTGACACTTGGCCGGGTAGGCGAAGTGGCTTCTCCCGCTTACTTGCCCCTTTGGAAGTAGGAGCTCCTACTTCCATGGGCATTATTCCTCCCCGGGACTTGCCGCCAAGTCTGGCCGGGGGACAGTGACACTTGGCCGGGTAGGCGAAGTGGCTTCTCCCGCTGACTTGCCCCTTTGGAAGTAGGAGCTCTTACTTCCATGGGCATTATACCTCTCGAAGACTTAGAGCCAAGTGAGCTCCTACTTCCATGGGCATTATTCCTCCCCGGGACTTGCCGCCAAGTCTGGCCGGGGGACAGTGACAATTGGCCGGGTAGGCGAAGTGGCTTCTCCCGCTGACTTGCCCCTTTGGAAGTAGGAGCTCCTACTTCCATGGGCATTATTCCTCCCCGGGACTTGCCGCCAAGTCTGGCCGGGGGACAGTGACATGTGGCCGGATAGGCCAAGTGGCTTCTCCCGCTGACTTGCCCCTTTGGAAGTAGGAGCTCCTACTTCCATGGGCATTATTCCTCCCCGGGACCTACAGCCAAGAGTGGCCGGGGGACAGTGACACTTGGCCGGGTAGGCGAAGTGGCTTCTCCCGCTGACTTGCCCCTTTGGAAGTAGGAGCTCCTACTTCCATGGGCATTATTCCTCCCCGGGACTTGCCGCCAAGTCTGGCCGGGGGACAGCGACATGTGGCCGGATAGGCCAAGTGGCTTCTCCCGCTGACTTGCCCCTTTGGAAGTAGGAGCTCCTACTTCCATGGGCATTATTCCTCCCCGGGACCTACAGCCAAGAGTGGCCGGGGGACAGTGACACTTGGCCGGGTAGGCCAAGTGGCTTCTCCCGCTGACTTGCCCCTTTGGAAGTAGGAGCTCCTACTTCCATGGGCATTATTCCTCCCCGGGACTTGCCGCCAAGTCTGGCCGGGGGACAGTGACACTTGGCCGGGTAGGCGAAGTGGCTTCTCCCGCTGACTTGCCCCTTTGGAAGTAGGAGCTCCTACTTCCATGGGCATTATTCCTCCCCGGGACTTGCCGCCAAGTCTGGCCGGGGGACAGTGACACTTGGCCGGGTAGGCGAAGTGGCTTCTCCCGCTGACTTGCCCCTTTGGAAGTAGGAGCTCCTACTTCCATGGGCATTATTCCTCCCCGGGACTTGCCGCCAAGTCTGGCCGGGGGACAGTGACACTTGGCCGGGTAGGCGAAGTGGCTTCTCCCGCTTACTTGCCCCTTTGGAAGTAGGAGCTCCTACTTCCATGGGCATTATTCCTCCCCGGGACTTGCCGCCAAGTCTGGCCGGGGGACAGTGACACTTGGCCGGGTAGGCGAAGTGGCTTCTCCCGCTGACTTGCCCCTTTGGAAGTAGGAGCTCTTACTTCCATGGGCATTATACCTCTCGAAGACTTAGAGCCAAGTGAGCTCCTACTTCCATGGGCATTATTCCTCCCCGGGACTTGCCGCCAAGTCTGGCCGGGGGACAGTGACAATTGGCCGGGTAGGCGAAGTGGCTTCTCCCGCTGACTTGCCCCTTTGGAAGTAGGAGCTCCTACTTCCATGGGCATTATTCCTCCCGGGACTTGCCGCCAAGTCTGGCCGGGGGACAGTGACATGTGGCCGGATAGGCCAAGTGGCTTCTCCCGCTGACTTGCCCCTTTGGAAGTAGGAGCTCCTACTTCCATGGGCATTATTCCTCCCCGGGACCTACAGCCAAGAGTGGCCGGGGGACAGTGACACTTGGCCGGGTAGGCGAAGTGGCTTCTCCCGCTGACTTGCCCCTTTGGAAGTAGGAGCTCCTACTTCCATGGGCATTATTCCTCCCCGGGACTTGCCGCCAAGTCTGGCCGGGGGACAGCGACATGTGGCCGGATAGGCCAAGTGGCTTCTCCCGCTGACTTGCCCCTTTGGAAGTAGGAGCTCCTACTTCCATGGGCATTATTCCTCCCCGGGACCTACAGCCAAGAGTGGCCGGGGGACAGTGACACTTGGCCGGGTAGGCCAAGTGGCTTCTCCCGCTGACTTGCCCCTTTGGAAGTAGGAGCTCCTACTTCCATGGGCATTATTCCTCCCCGGGACTTGCCGCCAAGTCTGGCCGGGGGACAGTGACACTTGGCCGGGTAGGCGAAGTGGCTTCTCCCGCTGACTTGCCCCTTTGGAAGTAGGAGCTCCTACTTCCATGGGCATTATTCCTCCCCGGGACCTACTGCCAAGTGTGGCCGGGGGACAGTGACATGTGGCCGGATAGGCCAAGTGGCTTCTCCCGCTGACTTGCCCCTTTGGAAGTAGGAGCTCCTACTTCCATGGGCATTATTCCTCCCCGGGACTTGCCGCCAAGTCTGGCCGGGGGACAGTGACACTTGGCCGGGTAGGCGAAGTGGCTTCTCCCGCTGACTTGCCCCTTTGGAAGTTGGAGCTCTTACTTCCATGGGCATTATACCTCTCGAAGACTTAGAGCCAAGTGAGCTCCTACTTCCATGGGCATTATTCCTCCCCGGGACTTGCCGCCAAGTCTGGCCGGGGGACAGTGACACTTGGCCGGGTAGGCGAAGTGGCTTCTCCCGCTGACTTGCCCCTTTGGAAGTAGGAGCTCCTACTTCCATGGGCATTATTCCTCCCCGGGACCTACTGCCAAGTGTGGCCGGGGGACAGTGACATGTGGCCGTATAGGCCAAGTGGCTTCTCCCGCTGACTTGCCCCTTTGGAAGTAGGAGCTCCTACTTCCATGGGCATTATTCCTCCCCGGGACTTGCCGCCAAGTCTGGCCGGGGGACAGTGACACTCGGCCGGGTAGGCGAAGTGGCTTCTCCCGCTGACTTGCCCCTTTGGAAGTAGGAGCTCCTACTTCCATGGGCATTATTCCTCCCGGGACCTACTGCCAAGTGTGGCCGGGGAACAGTGACTCTTGGCCGGATAGGCCAAGTGGCTTCTCCCGCTGACTGGCCCTTTTGGAAGTAGGAGCTCCTACTTCCATGGGCATTATTCCTCCCCGGGACCTACAGCCAAGTGTGGCCGGGGAACAGTGACTCTTTGCCGGATAGGCCAAGTGGCTTCTCCCGCTGACTTGCCCCTTTGGAAGTAGGAGCTCCTACTTCCATGGGCATTATTCCTCCCCGGGACCTACAGCCAAGTGTGGCCGGGGAACAGTGACTCTTGGCCGGATAGGCCAAGTGGCTTCTCCCGCTGACTTGCCCCTTTGGAAGTAGGAGCTCTTACTTCCATGGGCAGTATACCTCTCGGGGACTTAGAGCCAAGTGTCTTCACCCTTTGGAGGTAGTAGCTCCTACTTCCATGTGCATTATTCCTCCCCGGGACATACTGCCAAGTGTGGCCGGGGAACAGTGACTCTTGGCCGGATAGGCCAAGTGGCTTCTCCCGCTGACTTGCCCCTATGGAAGTAGGAGCTCTTACTTCCATGGGCATTATTCCTCCCCGGGACCTACTGCCAAGTGTGGCCGGGGAACAGTGACTCTTGGCCGGATAGGCCAAGTGGCTTCTCCCGCTGACTTGCCCCTTTGGAAGTAGGAGCTCCCACTTCCATGGGCATTATTCCTCCCCGGGACCTACTGCCAAGTGTGGCCGGGGAACAGTGACTCTTGGCGGATAGGCCAAGTGGCTTCTCCCGCTGACTTGCCCCTTTGGAGGTAGTAGCTCCTACTTCCATGGGCATTATTCCTCCCCGGGACCTACTGCCAAGTGTGGCCGGGGAACAGTGACTCTTGGCCGGATAGGCCAAGTGGCTTCTCCCGCTGACTTGCCCCTTTGGAAGTAGGAGCTCCTACTTCCATGGGCATTATTCCTCCCGGGACCTACTGCCAAGTGTGGCCGGGGGACAGTGACATGTGGCCGGATAGGCCAAGTGGCTTCTCCCGCTGACTTGCCCCTTTGGAAGTAGGAGCTCCTACTTCCATGGGCATTATTCCTCCCCGGGACCTACAGCCAAGAGTGGCCGGGGGACAGTGACACTTGGCCGGGTAGGCGAGGTGGCTTCTCCCGCTGACTTGACCCTTTGGAAGTAGGAGCTCCTACTTCCATGGGCATTATTCCTCCCCGGGACTTGCCGCCAAGTCTGGCCGGGGGACAGTGACATGTGGCCGGATAGGCCAAGTGGCTTCTCCCGCTGACTTGCCCCTTTGGAAGTAGGAGCTCCTACTTCCATGGGCATTATTCCTCCCGGGGACTTGCCGCCAAGTCTGGCCGGGGGACAGTGACACTCGGCCGGGTAGGCGAAGTGGCTTCTCCCGCTGACTTGCCCCTTTGGAAGTAGGAGCTCCTACTTCCATGGGCATTATTCCTCCCCGGGACCTACTGCCAAGTGTGGCCGGGGGACAGTGACACTTGGCCGGGTAGGCGAAGTGGCTTCTCCCGCTGACTTGACCCTTTGGAAGTAGGAGCTCCTACTTCCATGGGCATTATTCCTCCCCGGGACCTCCTGCCAAGTGTGGCCGGGGAACAGTGACTCTTGGCCGGATAGGCCAAGTGGCTTCTCCCGCTGACTTGCCCCTTTGGAAGTAGGAGCTCCTACTTCCATGGGCATTATTCCTCCCCGGGACCTACAGCCAAGTGTGGCCGGGGAACAGTGACTCTTTGCCGGATAGGCCAAGTGGCTTCTCCCGCTGACTTGCCCCTTTGGAAGTAGGAGCTCCTACTTCCATGGGCATTATTCCTCCCCTCGACCTACAGCCAAGTGTGGCCGGGGAACAGTGACTCTTTGCCGGATAGGCCAAGTGGCTTCTCCCGCTGACTTGCCCCTTTGGAGGTAGTAGCTCCTACTTCCATGGGCATTATTCCTCCCCGGGACATACTGCCAAGTGTGGCCGGGGAACAGTGACTCTTTGCCGGATAGGCCAAGTGGCTTCTCCCGCTGACTTGCCCCTTTGGAGGTAGTAGCTCCTACTTCCATGGGCATTATTCCTCCCCGGGACCTACAGCCAAGAGTGGCCGGGGAACAGTGACTCTTGGCCGGATAGGCCAAGTGGCTTCTCCCGCTGACTTGCCCCTTTGGAAGTAGGAGCTCCTACTTCCATGGGCATTATTCCTCCCCGGGACCTACTGCCAAGTGTGGCCGGGGAACAGTGACTCTTGGCCGGATAGGCCAAGTGGCTTCTCCCGCTGACTTGCCCCTATGGAAGTAGGAGCTCTTACTTCCATGGGCAGTATACCACTCGGGGACTTAGAGCCAAGTGTCTTCACCCTTTGGAGGTAGTAGCTCCTACTTCCATGGGCATTATTCCTCCCCGGGACATACTGCAAATTGTGGCCGGGGAACAGTGACTCTTGGCCGGATAAGCCAAGTGGCTTCTCCCGCTGACTTGCCCCTTTGAAGGTAGTAGCTCCTACTTCCATGGGCATTATTCCTCCCCGGGACCTACAGCCAAGAGTGGCCGGGGAACAGTGACTCTTGGCCGGATAGGCCAAGTGGCTTCTCCCGCTGACTTGCCCCTTTGGAAGTAGGAGCTCTCACTTCCATGGGCAGTATACCTCTCGGGGACTTAGAGCCAAGTGTCTTCGCCCTTTGGAGGTAGGAGCTCTTACTTCCATGGGCATTATTCCTCTCCGGGACTTACAGCCAAGTGTGGCCGGGGAACAGTGACACTTGGCCGGGTAGGCCAAGTGGCTGCTCCCGCTGACTTGCCCCTTTTGAAGTAGGAGCTCCTACTTCCATGGGCATTATTCCACCCCGGGACCTACAGCCAAGTGTGGACGGGGGACAGTGACATGTGGCCGGATAGGCCAAGTGGCTTCTCCCGCTGACTTGCCCCTTTGGAAGTAGGAGCTCCTACTTCCATGGGCATTATTCCTCCCCGGGACCTACTGCCAAGTGTGGCCGGGGAACAGTGACTCTTGGCCGGGTAGGCCAAGTGGCTTCTCCCGCTGACTTGCCCCTTTGGAAGTAGGAGCTCCTACTTCCATGGGCATTATTCCTCTCCGGGACCTACTGCCAAGTGTGGCCGGGGAACAGTGACTCTTGGCCGGATAGGCCAAGTGGCTTCTCCCGCTGACTTGCCCCCTTTGGAAGTAGGAGCTCTTACTCCCATGGGCAGTATACCTCTCGGGGACTTAGAGCCAAGTGTCTTCACCCTTTGGAGGTAGTAGCTCCTACTTCCATGGGCATTATTCCTCCCCGGGACCTACTGCCAAGTGTGGCCGGGGAACAGTGACTCTTGGCCGGATAGGCCAAGTGGCTCTTCTCCCGCTGACTTGCCCCTTTGGAAGTAGGAGCTCCTACTTCCATGGGCATTATTCCTCCCCGGGACCTACAGCCAAGTGTGGCCGGGGAACAGTGACTCTTGGCCGGATAGGCCAAGTGGCTTCTCCCGCTGACTTGCCCCTTTGGAAGTAGGAGCTCTTACTTCCATGGGCATTATACCTCTCGGGGACTTAGAGCCAAGTGTCTTCACCCTTTGGAGGTAGGAGCTCCTACTTCCATGGGCATTATTCCTCCCCGGGACCTACTGCCAAGTGTGGCCGGGGAACAGTGACTCTTGGCCGGATAGGCCAAGTGGCTTCTCCCGCTGACTTGCCCCTATTGAAGTAGGAGCTCTTACTTCCATGGGCATTATTCCTCCCCGGGACCTACTGCCAAGTGTGGCCGGGGAACAGTGACTCTTGGCCGGATAGGCCAAGTGGCTTCTCCCGCTGACTTGCCCCTTTGGAAGTAGGAGCTCTTACTTCCATGGGCATTATTCCTCCCCGGGACCTACTGCCAAGTGTGGCCGGGGAACAGTGACTCTTGGCCGGATAGGCCAAGTGGCTTCTCCCGCCGACTTGCCCCTTTGGAAGTAGGAGCTCCCACTTCCATGGGCATTATTCCTCCCCGGGACATACTGCCAAGTGTGGCCGGGGAACAGTGACTCTTGGCCGGATAGTCCAAGTGGCTTCTCCCGCTGACTTGCCCCTTTGGAAGTAGGAGCTCCTACTTCCATGGGCATTATTCCTCCCCGGGACCTACAGCCAAGAGTGGCCGGGGGACAGTGACATGTGGCCGGATAGGCCAAGTGGCTTCTCCCGCTGACTTGCCCCTTTGGAAGTAGGAGCTCCTACTTCCATGGGCATTATTCCTCCCCGGGACCTACTGCCAAGTGTGGCCGGGGAACAGTGACTCTTGGCCGGATAGGCCAAGTGGCTTCTCCCGCTGACTTGCCCCTATGGAAGTAGGAGCTCTTACTTCCATGGGCATTATTCCTCCCCGGGACCTACTGCCAAGTGTGGCCGGGGAACAGTGACTCTTGGCCGGATAGGCCAAGTGGCTTCTCCCGCTGACTTGCCCCTTTGGAAGTAGGAGCTCTCACTTCCATGGGCAGTATACCTCTCGGGGACTTAGAGCCAAGTGTCTTCACCCTTTGGAGGTAGGAGCTCTTACTTCCATGGGCATTATTCCTCTCCGGGACCTACAGCCAAGTGTGGCCGGGGAACAGTGACACTTGGCCGGATAGGCCAAGTGGCTGCTCCCGCTGACTTGCCCCTTTGGAAGTAGGAGCTCCTACTTCCATGGGCATTATTCCACCCCGGGACCTACAGCCAAGTGTGGCCGGGGGACAGTGACATGTGGCCGGATAGGCCAAGTGGCTTCTCCCGCTGACTTGCCCCTTTGGAAGTAGGAGCTCCTACTTCCATGGGCATTATTCCTCCCCGGGACCTACTGCCAAGTGTGGCCGGGGAACAGTGACTCTTGGCCGGGTAGGCCAAGTGGCTTCTCCCGCTGACTTGCCCCTTTGGAAGTAGGAGCTCCTACTTCCATGGGCATTATTCCTCCCCGGGACCTACTGCCAAGTGTGGCCGGGGAACAGTGACTCTTGGCCGGGTAGGCCAAGTGGCTTCTCCCGCTGACTTGCCCCTTTGGAAGTAGGAGCTCTTACTCCCATGGGCAGTATACCTCTCGGGGACTTAGAGCCAAGTGTCTTCACCCTTTGGAGGTAGTAGCTCCTACTTCCATGGGCATTATTCCTCCCCGGGACCTACTGCCAAGTGTAGCCGGGGAACAGTGACTCTTGGCCGGATAGAACTAGTGGCTTCTCCCGCTGACTTGCCCCTTTGGAAGTAGGAGCTCCTACTTCCATGGGCATTATTCCTCCCCGGGACCTACTGCCAAGAGTGGCCGGGGAACAGTGACTCTTGGCCGGATAGGCCAAGTGGCTTCTCCCGCTGACTTGCCCCTTTGGAAGTAGGAGCTCCTACTTCCATGGGCATTATTCCTCCCCGGGACCTACTGCCAAGTAAGGCCGGGGAACAGTGACTCTTGGCCGGATAGAACTAGTGGCTTCTTCCCGCTGACTTGCCCTTTGGAAGTAGGAGCTCCTACTTCCATGGGCATTATTCCTCCCCGGGACCTACAGCCAAGCTTGGCCGGGGGACAGTGACATGTGGCCGGATAGGCCAAGTGGCTTCTCCCGCTGACTTGCCCCTTTGGAGGTAGGAGCTCTTACTTCCATGGGCATTATTCCTCTCCGGGACCTACAGCCAAGTGTGGCCGGGGAACAGTGAAACTTGGCCGAATAGGCCAAGTGGCTGCTCCCGCTGACTTGCCCCTTTGGAAGTAGGAGCTCCTACTTCCATGGGCATTATTCCTCCCCGGGACCTATAGCCAAGTGTGGCCGGGGGACGGTGACATGTGGCCGGATAGGCCGAGCGGCTTCTCCCGCTGACGTCATCGCTTTGGAAGTAGGAGCTCCTACTTCCATGGGCTTGTTCCTCCCCGGGACTTGCCGCCAAGTCTGGCCGGGGGACAGTGACATGTGGCCGGATAGGCCAACTGGCTGCTCCCGCTGAGCCCCTACTTCCATGGGCTTGTTCGTC
>NW_027285433.1:0-51003 GCF_040894005.1 Engystomops pustulosus | reverse complement strand
TATATCAGCCTCCTCCTAGTGATGTATATCAGGACCCCTCGTGTAATATATACATTATATCAGTCTCCTAGTGATGTAGATCAGGCCCCCTCGTGTAGTATATACATTATATCAGCCTCCTCCTAGTGATGTATATCAGGACCCCTCGTGTAATATATACATTATATCAGTCTCCTAGTGATGTAGATCAGGCCCCCTCGTGTAGTATATACATTATATCAGTCTCCTAGTGATGTAGATCAGGACCCCTCGTGTATTATATACATTATATCAGTCTCATCCTAGTGATGTATATCAGGACCCCTCGTGTAGTATATACATTATATCAGTCTCCTCCTAGTGATGTAGATCAGGACCCCTCGTGTAATGTATACATTATATCAGTCTCCTAGTGATGTAGATCAGGACCCCTCGTGTAGTATATACATTATATCAGTCTCCTAGTGATGTAGATCAGGACCCCTCGTGTAGTATATACATTATATCAGTCTCCTAGTGATGTAGATCAGGACCCCTCGTGTAGTATATACATTATATCAGTCTCCTAGTGATGTAGATCAGGACCCCTCGTGTAATGTATACATTATATCAGTCTCCTCCTAGTGATGTAGATCAGGCCCCCTCGTGTAATATATACATTATATCAGTCTCCTAGTGATGTAGATCAGGCCCCCTCGTGTAATATATACATTATATCAGTCTCCTAGTGATGTAGATCAGGCCCCCTCGTGTAATATATACATTATATCAGTCTCCTAGTGATGTAGATCAGGACCCCTCGTGTAGTATATACATTATATCAGTCTCCTAGTGATGTAGATCAGGACCCCTCGTGTAGTATATACATTATATCAGTCTCCTAGTGATGTAGATCAGGACCCCTCGTGTAGTATATACATTATATCAGTCTCCTAGTGATGTAGATCAGGACCCCTCGTGTAGTATATACAATATATCAGTCTCCTAGTGATGTAGATCAGGACCCCTCGTGTAATATATACATTATATCAGTCTCGTAGTGATGTAGATCAGGACCCCTCGTGTAGTATATACATTATATCAGTCTCCTAGTGATGTAAATCAGGACCCCTCGTATAATATATACATTATATCAGTCTCCTAGTGATGTAGATCAGGACCCCTCGTGTAGTATATACATTATATCAGTCTCCTCCTAGTGATGTAGATCAGGACCCATCGTGTAATATATACATTATATCAGTCTCCTAGTGATGTAGATCAGGCCCCCTCATGTAGTATATACATTATATCAGTCTCCTAGTGATGTAGATCAGGACCCCTCGTGTATTATATACATTATATCAGTCTCCTAGTGATGTAGATCAGGACCCCTCGTGTAATATATACAATATATCAGTCTCCTCCTAGTGATGTAGATCAGGCCCCCTCGTGTAGTATATACATTATATCAGTCTCCTCCTAGTGATGTAGATCAGGACCCATCGTGTAATATATACATTATATCAGTCTCCTAGTGATGTAGATCAGGCCCCCTCGTGTAGTATATACATTATATCAGTCTCCTAGTGATGTAGATCAGGCCCCCTCGTGTAATATATACATTATATCAGTCTCCTAGTGATGTAGATCAGGCCCCCTCGTGTAGTATATACATTATATCAGTCTCCTAGTGATGTAGATCAGGCCCCCTCGTGTAATATATACATTATATCAGTCTCCTAGTGATGTAGATCAGGCCCCCTCGTGTAATATATACATTATATCAGTCTCGTAGTGATGTAGATCAGGACCCCTCGTGTAGTATATACATTATATCAGTCTCCTAGTGATGTAAATCAGGACCCCTCGTGTAATATATACATTATATCAGTCTCCTAGTGATGTAGATCAGGACCCCTCGTGTAGTATATACATTATATCAGTCTCCTAGTGATGTAGATCAGGACCCCTCGTGTAGTATATACATTATATCAGTCTCCTAGTGATGTAAATCAGGACCCCTCGTGTAATATATACATTATATCAGTCTCGTAGTGATGTAGATCAGGAACGCTCGTGTAATATATACATTATATCAGTCTCCTAGTGATGTAGATCAGGACCCCTCGTGTAATATATACATTATATCAGTCTCCTCCTAGTGATGTAGATCAGGACCCCTCGTGTAATATATACATTATATCAGTCTCCTAGTGATGTAGATCAGGACCCCTCGTGTAGTATATACATTATATCAGTCTTCTCCTAGTGATGTAGATCAGGCCCCCTCGTGTAGTATATACATTATATCAGCCTCCTCCTAGTGATGTATATCAGGACCCCTCGTGTAATATATACATTATATCAGTCTCCTAGTGATGTAGATCAGGCCCCCTCGTGTAGTATATACATTATATCAGTCTCCTAGTGATGTAGATCAGGACCCCTCGTGTATTATATACATTATATCAGTCTCATCCTAGTGATGTATATCAGGACCCCTCGTGTAGTATATACATTATATCAGTCTCCTCCTAGTGATGTAGATCAGGACCCCTCGTGTAATGTATACATTATATCAGTCTCCTAGTGATGTAGATCAGGACCCCTCGTGTAGTATATACATTATATCAGTCTCCTAGTGATGTAGATCAGGACCCCTCGTGTAGTATATACATTATATCAGTCTCCTAGTGATGTAGATCAGGACCCCTCGTGTAGTATATACATTATATCAGTCTCCTAGTGATGTAGATCAGGACCCCTCGTGTAGTATATACAATATATCAGTCTCCTAGTGATGTAGATCAGGACCCCTCGTGTAATATATACATTATATCAGTCTCCTAGTGATGTAAATCAGGACCCCTCGTGTAATATATACATTATATCAGTCTCCTAGTGATGTAGATCAGGACCCCTCGTGTAGTATATACATTATATCAGTCTCCTAGTGATGTAGATCAGGACCCCTCGTGTAGTATATACATTATATCAGTCTCCTAGTGATGTAAATCAGGACCCCTCGTGTAATATATACATTATATCAGTCTCGTAGTGATGTAGATCAGGAACGCTCGTGTTGTATATACATTATATCAGTCTCCTAGTGATGTAGATCAGGACCCCTCGTGTAGTATATACATTATATCAGTCTCCTCCTAGTGATGTAGATCAGGACCCCTCGTGTAATATATACATTATATCAGTCTCCTAGTGATGTAGATCAGGACCCCTCGTGTAATATATACATTATATCAGTCTCCTCCTAGTGATGTAGATCAGGACCCCTCGTGTAATATATACATTATATCAGTCTCCTAGTGATGTAGATCAGGACCCCTCGTGTAGTATATACATTATATCAGTCTCCTAGTGATGTAGATCAGGACCCCTCGTGTAGTATATACATTATATCAGTCTTCTCCTAGTGATGTAGATCAGGCCCCCTCGTGTAGTATATACATCATATCAGTCTCCTCCTAGTGATGTAGATCAGGCCCCCTCGTGTAGTATATACAATATATCAGCCTCCTCCTAGTGATGTATATCAGGACCCCTCGTGTAATATATACATTATATCAGTCTCCTAGTGATGTAGATCAGGCCCCCTCGTGTAGTATATACATTATATCAGCCTCCTCCTAGTGATGTATATCAGGACCCCTCGTGTAATATATACATTATATCAGTCTCCTAGTGATGTAGATCAGGCCCCCTCGTGTAGTATATACATTATATCAGTCTCCTCCTAGTGATGTAGATCAGGACCCCTCGTGTAGTATATACATTATATCAGTCTCCTAGTGATGTAGATCAGGCCCCCTCGTGTAGTATATACATTATATCAGTCTCCTAGTGATGTAGATCAGGACCCCTCGTGTATTATATACATTATATCAGTCTCATCCTAGTGATGTATATCAGGACCCCTCGTGTAGTATATACATTATATCAGTCTCCTCCTAGTGATGTAGATCAGGACCCCTCGTGTAATGTATACATTATATCAGTCTCCTAGTGATGTAGATCAGGACCCCTCGTGTAGTATATACATTATATCAGTCTCCTAGTGATGTATATCAGGACCCCTCGTGTAATTTATACATTATATCAGTCTCCTCCTAGTGATGTATATCAGGACCCCTCGTGTAGTATATACATTATATCAGTCTCCTCCTAGTGATGTAGATCAGGCCCCCTCGTGTAGTATATACATTATATCAGTCTCCTCCTAGTGATGTAGATCAGGCCCCCTCGTGTAGTATATACAATATATCAGCCTCCTCCAAGTGATGTATATCAGGACCCCTCGTGTAATATATACATTATATCAGTCTCCTAGTGATGTAGATCAGGCCCCCTCGTGTAGTATATACATTATATCAGCCTCCTCCTAGTGATGTATATCAGGACCCCTCGTGTAATATATACATTATATCAGTCTCCTAGTGATGTAGATCAGACCCCCTCGTGTAATATATACATTATATCAGTCTCCTCCTAGTGATGTAGATCAGGACCCCTCGTGTAGTATATACAATATATCAGTCTCCTAGTGATGTAGATCAGGACCCCTCGTGTAATATATACATTATATCAGTCTCGTAGTGATGTAGATCAGGACCCCTCGTGTAGTATATACATTATATCAGTCTCCTAGTGATGTAAATCAGGACCCCTCGTATAATATATACATTATATCAGTCTCCTAGTGATGTAGATCAGGACCCCTCGTGTAGTATATACATTATATCAGTCTCCTCCTAGTGATGTAGATCAGGACCCATCGTGTAATATATACATTATATCAGTCTCCTAGTGATGTAGATCAGGCCCCCTCATGTAGTATATACATTATATCAGTCTCCTAGTGATGTAGATCAGGACCCCTCGTGTATTATATACATTATATCAGTCTCCTAGTGATGTAGATCAGGACCCCTCGTGTAATATATACAATATATCAGTCTCCTCCTAGTGATGTAGATCAGGCCCCCTCGTGTAGTATATACATTATATCAGTCTCCTCCTAGTGATGTAGATCAGGACCCATCGTGTAATATATACATTATATCAGTCTCCTAGTGATGTAGATCAGGCCCCCTCGTGTAGTATATACATTATATCAGTCTCCTAGTGATGTAGATCAGGCCCCCTCGTGTAATATATACATTATATCAGTCTCCTAGTGATGTAGATCAGGCCCCCTCGTGTAGTATATACATTATATCAGTCTCCTAGTGATGTAGATCAGGCCCCCTCGTGTAATATATACATTATATCAGTCTCCTAGTGATGTAGATCAGGCCCCCTCGTGTAATATATACATTATATCAGTCTCGTAGTGATGTAGATCAGGACCCCTCGTGTAGTATATACATTATATCAGTCTCCTAGTGATGTAAATCAGGACCCCTCGTGTAATATATACATTATATCAGTCTCCTAGTGATGTAGATCAGGACCCCTCGTGTAGTATATACATTATATCAGTCTCCTAGTGATGTAGATCAGGACCCCTCGTGTAGTATATACATTATATCAGTCTCCTAGTGATGTAAATCAGGACCCCTCGTGTAATATATACATTATATCAGTCTCGTAGTGATGTAGATCAGGAACGCTCGTGTAATATATACATTATATCAGTCTCCTAGTGATGTAGATCAGGACCCCTCGTGTAATATATACATTATATCAGTCTCCTCCTAGTGATGTAGATCAGGACCCCTCGTGTAATATATACATTATATCAGTCTCCTAGTGATGTAGATCAGGACCCCTCGTGTAGTATATACATTATATCAGTCTTCTCCTAGTGATGTAGATCAGGCCCCCTCGTGTAGTATATACATTATATCAGCCTCCTCCTAGTGATGTATATCAGGACCCCTCGTGTAATATATACATTATATCAGTCTCCTAGTGATGTAGATCAGGCCCCCTCGTGTAGTATATACATTATATCAGCCTCCTCCTAGTGATGTATATCAGGACCCCTCGTGTAATATATACATTATATCAGTCTCCTAGTGATGTAGATCAGGCCCCCTCGTGTAGTATATACATTATATCAGTCTCCTAGTGATGTAGATCAGGACCCCTCGTGTATTATATACATTATATCAGTCTCATCCTAGTGATGTATATCAGGACCCCTCGTGTAGTATATACATTATATCAGTCTCCTCCTAGTGATGTAGATCAGGACCCCTCGTGTAATGTATACATTATATCAGTCTCCTAGTGATGTAGATCAGGACCCCTCGTGTAGTATATACATTATATCAGTCTCCTAGTGATGTAGATCAGGACCCCTCGTGTAGTATATACATTATATCAGTCTCCTAGTGATGTAGATCAGGACCCCTCGTGTAGTATATACATTATATCAGTCTCCTAGTGATGTAGATCAGGACCCCTCGTGTAGTATATACAATATATCAGTCTCCTAGTGATGTAGATCAGGACCCCTCGTGTAATATATACATTATATCAGTCTCCTAGTGATGTAAATCAGGACCCCTCGTGTAATATATACATTATATCAGTCTCCTAGTGATGTAGATCAGGACCCCTCGTGTAGTATATACATTATATCAGTCTCCTAGTGATGTAGATCAGGACCCCTCGTGTAGTATATACATTATATCAGTCTCCTAGTGATGTAAATCAGGACCCCTCGTGTAATATATACATTATATCAGTCTCGTAGTGATGTAGATCAGGAACGCTCGTGTTGTATATACATTATATCAGTCTCCTAGTGATGTAGATCAGGACCCCTCGTGTAGTATATACATTATATCAGTCTCCTCCTAGTGATGTAGATCAGGACCCCTCGTGTAATATATACATTATATCAGTCTCCTAGTGATGTAGATCAGGACCCCTCGTGTAATATATACATTATATCAGTCTCCTCCTAGTGATGTAGATCAGGACCCCTCGTGTAATATATACATTATATCAGTCTCCTAGTGATGTAGATCAGGACCCCTCGTGTAGTATATACATTATATCAGTCTCCTAGTGATGTAGATCAGGACCCCTCGTGTAGTATATACATTATATCAGTCTTCTCCTAGTGATGTAGATCAGGCCCCCTCGTGTAGTATATACATCATATCAGTCTCCTCCTAGTGATGTAGATCAGGCCCCCTCGTGTAGTATATACAATATATCAGCCTCCTCCTAGTGATGTATATCAGGACCCCTCGTGTAATATATACATTATATCAGTCTCCTAGTGATGTAGATCAGGCCCCCTCGTGTAGTATATACATTATATCAGCCTCCTCCTAGTGATGTATATCAGGACCCCTCGTGTAATATATACATTATATCAGTCTCCTAGTGATGTAGATCAGGCCCCCTCGTGTAGTATATACATTATATCAGTCTCCTCCTAGTGATGTAGATCAGGACCCCTCGTGTAGTATATACATTATATCAGTCTCCTAGTGATGTAGATCAGGCCCCCTCGTGTAGTATATACATTATATCAGTCTCCTAGTGATGTAGATCAGGACCCCTCGTGTATTATATACATTATATCAGTCTCATCCTAGTGATGTATATCAGGACCCCTCGTGTAGTATATACATTATATCAGTCTCCTCCTAGTGATGTAGATCAGGACCCCTCGTGTAATGTATACATTATATCAGTCTCCTAGTGATGTAGATCAGGACCCCTCGTGTAGTATATACATTATATCAGTCTCCTAGTGATGTATATCAGGACCCCTCGTGTAATTTATACATTATATCAGTCTCCTCCTAGTGATGTATATCAGGACCCCTCGTGTAGTATATACATTATATCAGTCTCCTCCTAGTGATGTAGATCAGGCCCCCTCGTGTAGTATATACATTATATCAGTCTCCTCCTAGTGATGTAGATCAGGCCCCCTCGTGTAGTATATACAATATATCAGCCTCCTCCAAGTGATGTATATCAGGACCCCTCGTGTAATATATACATTATATCAGTCTCCTAGTGATGTAGATCAGGCCCCCTCGTGTAGTATATACATTATATCAGCCTCCTCCTAGTGATGTATATCAGGACCCCTCGTGTAATATATACATTATATCAGTCTCCTAGTGATGTAGATCAGACCCCCTCGTGTAATATATACATTATATCAGTCTCCTCCTAGTGATGTAGATCAGGACCCCTCGTGTAGTATATACATTATATCAGTCTCCTCCTAGTGATGTAGATCAGGACCCCTCGTGTAGTATATACATTATATCAGTCTCCTAGTGATGTAGATCAGGCCCCCTCGTGTAGTATATACATTATATCAGTCTCCTAGTGATGTAGATCAGGACCCCTCGTGTAATATATACATTATATCAGTCTCCTCCTAGTGATGTAGATCAGGACCCCTCGTGTAATATATACATTATATCAGTCTCCTAGTGATGTAGATCAGGACCCCTCGTGTAGTATATACATTATATCAGTCTCCTAGTGATGTAGATCAGGACCCCTCGTGTAGTATATACATTATATCAGCCTCCTCCTAGTGATGTATATCAGGACCCCTCGTGTAATATATACATTATATCAGTCTCCTAGTGATGTAGATCAGGCCCCCTCGTGTAGTATATACATTATATCAGCCTCCTCCTAGTGATGTATATCAGGACCCCTCGTGTAGTATATACATTATATCAGTCTCCTAGTGATGTAGATCAGGCCCCCTTGTGTAGTATATATATACATTATATCAGTCTCCTCCTAGTGATGTAGATCAGGCCCCCTCGTGTAGTATATACATTATATCAGCCTCCTCCTAGTGATGTATATCAGGACCCCTCGTGTAGTATATACATTATATCAGTCTCCTAGTGATGTATATCAGGACCCCTCGTGTAATATATACATTATATCAGTCTCCTCCTAGTGATGTAGATCAGGCCCCCTCGTGTAATATATACATTATATCAGTCTCCTCCTAGTGATGTATATCAGGACCCCTCGTGTAGTATATACATTATATCAGTCTCCTAGTGATGTAGATCAGGACCCCTCGTGTAGTATATACATTATATCAGTCTCCTCCTAGTGATGTAGATCAGGCCCCCTCGTGTAATATATACATTATATCAGTCTCCTAATGATGTAGATCAGGCCCCCTCGTGTAGTATATACATTATATCAGCCTCCTCCTAGTGATGTATATCAGGACCCCTCGTGTAATATATACATTATATCAGTCTCCTAGTGATGTAGATCAGGCCCCCTCGTGTAGTATATACATTATATCAGTCTCCTCCTAGTGATGTAGATCAGGACCCCTCGTGTAGTATATACATTATATCAGTCTCCTCCTAGTGATGTAGATCAGGCCCCCTCGTGTAGTATATACATTATATCAGTCTCCTAGTGATGTAGATCAGGCCCCCTCGTGTAGTATATACATTATATCAGTCTCCTCCTAGTGATGTAGATCAGGACCCCTCGTGTAGTATATACATTATATCAGTCTCCTAGTGATGTAGATCAGGCCCCCTCGTGTAGTATATACATTATATCAGTCTCCTCCTAGTGATGTAGATCAGGACCCCTCGTGTAATATATACATTATATCAGTCTCCTAGTGATGTAGATCAGGCCCCTCGTGTAATATATACATTATATCAGTCTCCTAGTGATGTAGATCAGGACCCCTCGTGTAATATATACATTATATCAGTCTCCTAGTGATGTAGATCAGGCCCCCTCATGTAATATATACTATTATATCAGCCTCCTAGTGATGTAGATCAGGCCCCCTCGTGTAATATATACATTATATCAGTCTCCTCCTAGTGATATAGATCAGGACCCCTCGTGTAATATATACATTATATCAGTCTCCTAGTGATGTAGATCAGGACCCCTTGTGTAATATATACATTATATCAGTCTCCTAGTGATGTAGATCAGGCCCCCTCGTGTAGTATATACATTATATCAGTCTCCTCCTAGTGATGTAGATCAGGACCCCTCGTGTAGTATATACATTATATCAGTCTCCTCCTAGTGATGTATATCAGGACCCCTCGTGTAGTATATACATTATATCAGTCTCCTAGTGATGTAGATAAGGACCCCTCGTGTAATATATACATTATATCAGTCTCCTAGTGATGTATATCAGGACCCCTCGTGTAGTATATACATTATATCAGTCTCCTCCTAGTGATGTAGATCAGGACCCCTCGTGTAGTATATACATTATATCAGTCTCCTAGTGATGTAGATCAGGACCCCTTGTGTAATATATCATTATATCAGTCTCCTAGTGATGTAGATCAGGACCCCTCGTGTAGTATATACATTATATCAGTCTCCTCCTAGTGATGTAGATCAGGACCCCTCGTGTAATATATACATTATATCAGTCTCCTAGTGATGTAGATCAGGACCCCTCGTCTAATTTATACATTATATCAGTCTCCTAGTGATGTAGATCAGGACCCCTCGTGTAATATATACATTATATCAGTCTCCTCCTAGTGATGTAGATCAGGACCCCTTGTGTAGTATATACATTATATCAGTCTCCTCCTAGTGATGTAGATCAGGACCCCTCGTGTAGTATATACATTATATCAGTCTCCTAGTGATGTAGATCAGGACCCCTCGTGTAGTATATACATTATATCAGTCTCCTAGTGATGTAGATCAGGCCCCCTCGTGTAGTATATACATTATATCAGTCTCCTAGTGATGTAGATCAGGCCCCCTCGTGTAGTATATACATTATATCAGCCTCCTAGTGATGTAGATCAGGACCCCTCGTGTAATATATACATTATATCAGTCTCCTAGTGATGTAGATCAGGACCCCTTGTGTAATATATACATTATATCAGTCTCCTAGTGATGTAGATTAGGCCCCCTCGTGTAGTATATACATTATATCAGTCTCCTCCTAGTGATGTATATCAGGACCCCTTGTGTAGTATATACATTATATCAGTCTCCTAGTGATGTAGATCAGGACCCCTCGTGTAATATATACATTATATCAGCCTCCTAGTGATGTAGATCAGGCCCCCTCATGTAGTATATACATTATATCAGTCTCCTAGTGATGTAGATCAGGACCCCTCGTGTAGTATATACATTATATCAGTCTCCTAGTGATGTATATCAGGACCCCTTGTGTAGTATATACATTATATCAGTCTCCTAGTGATGTAGATCAGGACTAGAGATGAGCGAACACTAAAATGCTCGGGTACTCGTTATTCGAGACGAACTTTTCCCCGATGCTCGAGTGCTCGTCTCGAATAACGAACCCCATTGAAGTCAATGGGAGACTCGAGCATTTTTCAAGGGGACCAAGGCTCTGCACAGGGAAGCTTGGCCAAACACCTGGGAACCTCAGAAAAGGATGGAAACACCACGGAAATGGACAGGAAACAGCAGGGGCAGCATGCATGGATGCCTCTGAGGCTGCTTAATCGCATCATTATGCCAAAATTATGGGCAACAGCATGGCCATGACAGAGTGACCGAATGAAGCTAGATAGTATCTAAAACATCCAATAATTGACCCTGACACTATAGGGGACGGCATGCAGAGGCAGCGGCAGCAGGCTAGAGAGTGTCATGGCGACATACCCTAAATGGACTCAGGCTTCAAACCAATGGGTAGCAGAGAGGAACCAAAGGAGGTGAGCAAGAAGCGCTCAAATAATATCGGTACATGATAAAAGTTTGCCAGTATATTTTGTGGATTACACAGCAGGGTGGCGACAAAGTTAACATGGAAGCCATGAAAACAACCCAAAATTCTGCCTGACACAGCTCGTTTGATAAGGGGACCATGTATGGAGGCAGTGAACTAGTAGTAGATTAAAGGTGCTGCAGTTAAAACTATGTTAGTTGGATCTTGGCATGGAGCTGGCGCTCCGCTGCCAGACGAGCTTTCGCCAATCCAAGCCCCTGTCTATAGGCTACTCCCCAAACAGCACTTCTAAGAACCTTTTGTATAAGATCAAGTGTAGTAGCGTTCTTATAAGTTTGGGATATGGCGGGTGAGGGGAATGTAAACAGATGCGCAAGAAGCGCTGAAATAATATCCCTAAATGGTAAAAGTTTGCCAGTATATTTTGTGGATTACACAGCAGGGTGGCAACAAAGTTAACAAGTTTGATGTGGAATGCCCTGTAATAGCTCTTGGGCGGTGTGCCTTTTATCGCCTAGGCTCAGCAGTTTCAGCACCGCCTGCTGTCGCTTAGCGACGGCACTGCTGCTGTGCCTAGAGCTACCGACTGATGGCGCCATGCCCACGGATGGTAATTCGGAGGAGGAGGAGGTGGAGGAGGGGTGGGAGGAGTATAGTAGGCCTTTGAGACCTGGACCGAGGTAGGCCCCGCAATTCTCTGCGTCGGCAGTATATGACCAGCCCCAGGGTCAGACTCGGTCCCAGCCTGCACCAAGTTAAGTGTAGTAGCGTTCTTATAAGTTTGGGATATGGCGGGTTAGGGGAATGTAAACAGATGCGCAAGAAGCGCATGATGCGCATGGAGCTGGCGTTCCGCTGCCAGGCGAGCTTTCGCCAATCCAAGCCCCTGTCTCTAGGCTACTCCCCAAACAGCACTTCTAAGAACCTTTTGTATAAGATCAAGTGTAGTAGCGTTCTTATAAGTTTAGGATATGCCGGGTGAGGGAATGTAAACAGATGCGCAAGAAGCGCTGAAATAATATCCCTAAATGGTAAAAGTTTGCCAGTATATTTGTGGGATAACACAGCAGGGTGGCGACAAAGTTAACAACTTTGATGGTGGAATCCATGAAAACAACCCAAATTTCTGCCTGACACACCTCGTTTGATAAAGGGACGATGTATGGAGGCAGCTATATGGACGACTTTTGGAGGTAGCAATGGAGACAACGTGTGGAGGCTGCTATGGAGACAATTTAATTTGGATAGTGCCTGTATGTGGCAGTCCCAAACATTTTTCAAACCAGAGGAGCAGGTAGGTGGCCCTCCAGTAAAATGGGATAGATTGAGTGCCTGTATGTGGCAGTCCCAAAAATGTTTCAAACCAGAGGAGCAGGTAGGTGGCCCTCCAGTAAAATGGAATAGATTGAGTGCCTGTATGTGGCAGTCCCAAAATTCTTCAAACCAGAGGAGCAGGTAGGTGGCCCTCCAGTAAAATGAATAGATTGAGTGCCTGTATGTGGCAGTCCCAAAATTGTTCAAACCAGAGGAGCAGGTAGGTGGCCCTGCAGTAAAATGGAATAGATTGAGTGCCTGTATGTGGCAGCCCAAAAATGTTTCAAACCAGAGGAGCAGGTAGGTGGCCCTCCAGTAAAATGGAATAGATTGAGTGCCTGTATGTGGCAGTCCCAAAAATTGTTCAAACCAGAGGAGCAGGTAGGTGGCCCTGCAGTAAAATGGAATAGATTGAGTGCCTGTATGTGGCAGTCCCAAAATGTTTCAAACCAGAGGAGCCAGGTAGGTGGCCCTCCAGTAAAATGGAATAGATTGAGTGCCTGTATGTGGCAGTCCCACAAAATGTTCAAACCAGAGGAGCAGGTAGGTGGCCCTGCAGTAAAATGGAATAGATTGAGTGCCTGTATGTGGCAGTCCCAAAAATGTTTCAAACAGAGGAGCAGGTAGGTGGCCCTCCAGTAAAATGGAATAGATTGAGTGCCTGTATGTGGCAGTCCCAAATTTTTTTAAAACAGAGGACCGGGTAGGTGGCCCTCCAGAAAAATTAAATGCATGAAGTACTATAGCAAGAGCCAGTGGGCCCTGTCAAAAATAGCCATTTTCCTCTGCTTTACTGTACAAGAGGAGGAGAAGGAGGAAAATGAGGAGGAGGAGGAGGGTGGATCAATTATTCAGGTTGAGCTTCCTTCACCTGGTGGAGATTGGAAATTCTGAGAAATCCAGGCTTTATTCATCTTAATAAGCGTCAGCCTGTCAGCGCTGTCAGTCGACAGGCGTGTACGCTTATCGGTGATGATGCCACCAGCTGCACTGAAAACCCGCTCGGACAAGACGCTAGCGGCAAGGGCAGGCAAGAACCTCCAAGGCGTACAGTGCCAGTTCGTGCCACATGTCCAGCTTTGAAACCCAGTAGTTGTAGGGAGCTGTGTGATCATTTAGGACGATGGTATGGTCAGCTACGTACTCCCTCACCATCTTTCTGTAAAGATCAGCCCTACTCTGCCGAGACTGGGGACAGGTGACAGTGTCTTGCTGGGGTGACATAAAGCTGGCAAAAGCCTTGTAAAGCGTACCCTTGCCAGTGCTGGACAAGCTGCCTGCTCGCCTACTCTCCCTCGCTACTTGTCCCGCAGAACTACGCACTCTGCCGCTAGCGCTGTCAGAAGGGAAATACTGTTTCAGCTTGTGCACCAGGGCCTGCTGGTATTCATGCATTCTCACACTCCTTTCCTCTCCAGGATGAGAGTGGAAAGATTTTGCTTGTACCGTGGGTCCAGGAGAGTGAATACCCAGTAATCGGTGCTGGAATAAATTCTTTGAACGCGAGGGTCACGGGATAGGCAGCCTAGCATGAAATCTGCCATATGCGCCAGAGTACCAACGCGTAAGAATTCACTCCCCTCACTGGCCTGACTGTCCATTTCCTCCTCCTCCAACTCCTCCAACTCCTCTTCTTCTGCCCATACACGCTGAACAGTGAAGGACTCAACAATGGTCCCCTCTTGTGTCTCGCCAACATTCTCTCCTCCTTCCTCCTCATCCTCCTCCACCTCCACCTCCTCCGATATGCGCTGAGAAACAGACCTGAGGTGCTTTGGCTATCAACAAGGGAATCTTCTTCCCCCGTCTCTTGTGACGAGCGCAAAGCTTCCGACTTCATGCTGACCAGAGAGTTTTTCAACAGGCCAAGCAGCGGGATGGTGAGGCTGATGATGGCGGCATCGCCACTGACCATCTGTGTTGACTCCTCAAAGTTACTCAGCACCTGACAGATATCAGACATCCACGTCCACTCCTCATTGTAGACTTGAGGAAGCTGACTGACCTGACTACCAGTTCTGTGGAAGTTGACATCTGGCAGTCTACAATCGCTCTGCGCTGCTGGTAAACTCTGGATAACATGGTCAGTGTTGAATTCCACCTCGTGGGCACGGTCGCACAACAGTCGGTGAGCGGGCAGTTGGAGGCGGCGCTGCGCTGCCCTGAGAGTGGCAGCATCTGTGCTGGACTTCCTGAAATGCGCACAGATGCGGCGCACCTTCGTGAGCAAATCAGACAGATTGGGGTATGTCTTGAGGAAACGCTGCACTATCAGATTTAACACATGGGCCAGGCATGGCACATGTGTCAGTCTGCCGAGTTGCAGAGCCGCCACCAGGTTACGGCCGTTGTCACACACAACCATTCCCGGCTTGAGGTTCAGCGGTGCCAGCCACAGATCAGTCTGCGCCGTGATGCCCTGTAATAGCTCTTGGGCGGTGTGCCTTTTGTCGCCTAGGCTCAGCAGTTTGAGCACCGCCTGCTGTCGCTTAGCGACGGCACTGCTGCTGTGCCTAGAGCTACCGACTGATGGCGCCGTGCCCACGGATGGTAGTTCGGAGGAGGAGGTGGAGGAGGGGTGGGAGGAGGAGGAGGCATAGTAGGCCTGAAACACCTGGACCGAGGTAGGCCCCGCAATCCTCGGCGTCGGCAGTATATGAGCAGCCCCAGGGTCAGACTCGGTCCCAGCCTCCACCAAGTTAACCCAATGTGCCGTCAGCGATATATAGTGGCCCTGCCCGGCAGCACTCGTCCACGTGTCCGTGGTCAGGTGGACCTTGTCAGAAACGGCGTTGGTCAGGGCACGGATGATGTTGTCTGACACGTGCTGGTGCAGGGCTGGGACGGCACATCGGGAAAAGTAGTGGCGGCTGGGGACCGAATACCGAGGGGCGGCCGCCGCCATGAGGTTGCGAAAGGCCTCGGTCTCTACTAGCCTATAGGGCAGCATCTCCAGGCTAAGCAATCTGGAGATGTGCACATTAAGGGCTTGGGCGTGCGGGTGGGTTGCACTATATTTGCGTTTCCGCTCCAGCGTCTGGGGTATGGAGAGCTGAACGCTGGTGGATGCTGTGGAGGATCGTGGAGGCGAAGATGGGGTTTTTGTGGCAGGGTCCTGGGCAGGGGGCTGACTAGCAGCTGACACAGGGGAAGGAGCAGTGGTGTGCACGGCCGGAGGTGAACGGGCTTGTTGCCACTGAGTGGGGTGCTTAGCATTCATATGCCTGCGCATACTGGTGGTAGTTAAGCTAGTAGTGGTGGAACCCCTGCTGAGCCTGGTTTGGCAAATGTTGCACACCACAGTCCGTCGGTCATCCGGTGTTTCCTTAAAGAACCTCCAAAGAACCTCCACACTTCTGAAGATCTAGCCCTCGCCACGGGAGCCCTCACCACGGGAGCTTCACTAGTTGACACATTTGGCGCTGATGCACCAGCTCTGGCCCTGCCTCTCCGTCTGGCCCCACCACTGCCTCTTCCAACCTGTTCTGGTCGAGGACTCTCCTCAGTCTCAGAAGCACTGTGTTCACCCGGCCTCTCAACCCAGCTTGGGTCTGTCACCTCATCATCCTCCGATCCCTCAGTCTGCTCCCCCCTCGGACTTCCTGCCCTGACAACAACTTCCCCACTGTCTGACAACCGTGTCTCCTCATCGTCCGACACCTCTTTACACACTTCTTCCACTACGTCAAGAAGGTCATCATCACCCACAGACTGCGACTGGTGGAAAACCTGGGCATCGGAAAATTGCTCAGCAGCAACCGGACAAGTGGTTTGTGACTGTGGGAAGGGTCCAGAAAACAGTTCCTCAGAGTATGCCGGTTCAAATGCCAAATTTTCCTGGGAGGGGGCAGACTGGGGGGGAGGAGGCTGAGGTGCAGGAGCTGGAGGAGTGGGGATTTCGGTGACATGGGTGGACTGCGTGGAAGACTGACTGGTGGACAAATTGCTCGAAGCATTGTCGGCAATCCACGACATCACCTGTTCGCACTGTTCTGGCCTCAACAGTGCTCTACCACGAGTCCCAGTAACTTCAGACATGAACCTAGGGAGTGTAGCTCTGCGGCGTTCCCCTGCTCCCTCATAAGCAGGTGGTGTCTCACCCCGGCCAGGACCACGGCCTCTGACCCCTGCAGTAGTTGGACGCCCACGTCCCCGCCCTCGTCCTCTACCCCTAGCCCTCGGGTTAAACATTTTTAAAATGAGAGTTATAACTTTTTTTTTTTTTTTACTTCTTTTTGTTTTTTTTTGTGTTTTTTTGTGTTTTTTTTTGTGTTTTTTTGTGTTTTTTTTTGTGTTTTTTGTTTTTTTTTGAGTTTTTAAAACCAAACAATGCTATCCTATTGCTATGGCTATTTTCTAGCCAAGTATCAAAGGAAGCACACTACTATGCCAGATGAGATGACACTGAGTTAGTGCCTAATAGAAATCCAACCCCTACTGAATTTTCCCACTTCGGTCTTTGCTATGGATATGTGTGCCACTAAGAGCTAAACACAACGGTAGCAAGTCCCCCTGCTAATTCCTCACAAAATGGTAAAAGATGCAAATTAAAATAAAAAAAGTAGAACGTTATTGTAGCCCTAAGAAGGGCTGTTGGGTTCTTTGAGAATCACTCCTGCCTAACAGTAAGCTAATAGAACACCCTAACGCTTTCCCTGACCAGCAGCAGCTCTCTCCCTAGCGGCATCCAGAGACAGAATGATCCGAGCAGCGCGGGCAGCGGCTCGTCTATCCCAGGGTCACCTGATCTGGCCAGCCAACCACTGCTATCCACGTGTAAGGGTACCACGTCATGCTGGGTGGAGTGCAGAGTCTCCTGGCTTGTGATTGGCTCTGTTTCTGGCCGCCAAAAAGCAAAACGGCGGGAGCTGCCATTTTCTCGAGCGGGCGAAGTATTCGTCCGAGTAACGAGCAGTTTCGAGTACGCTAATGCTCCAACCAGCATGAAGCTCGGACGAGCATGTTCGCTCATCTCTAATCAGGACCCCTCGTGTATCATTGTATATTATACTATCAGCCTTGGCGGCAGGTTCTCGGCATTGGCCGCTGAGGTTCATTTTACCATCCGCCTTCCAGATCAGTTTAACCCTTTAATCCCTGCACAGAAGCTACATTGGTGTCCACCAGGACAAAATGACATTACAGCAGCTGCATCTTGTGTCTAGTGGGTCACAGCAGGGTCCTGGTGTATTTGGAAATGTTTGGGATGACCCCGGGGAGGCGACACTCGTGTCCTGGCTCTTTTGTTAATGAGCTATTGATCTCCCCTCCCCCACCCCCTCATTATCATGAATAATACACTGCTCACAACCGCTGACGATCCCCCATGTACCATGTGCTGAGGGGGCCGGGTGGGCTGCGTTACCTCTATTTACACCTAAATTCCCAAATTTCCCTCCTGCTGGTGCAGTGACAGGCGTGTGATGACACGGAGGCTCGGTGTGTGACAGTGAGCGACACATTGTAACGCAGTGCTGGGCGCTGTCACTGATACATTGTGACAGCGTGTAGCAACACATCATGAGGTGCATGCAAATCGTGCGGGGGAACGGAGCAGCCAATCACTTCCCTTGTTTCATAGTAGCATTCTGGTTGCCACGGGTGACGGCGAGACAGCTGATATTATATTGTGGGGCCCCCCCGGGGCCCAGGTGCGGCAGCTCTTTGGTGGTTGTGTCATAAAGCAGCACCCCAACCTCTGACCTCTAGATGTGCCCAGGCGGTGCCCTAGCTGGAGAGCTCCTGTGGATGCCCTGAGAACATGGGGTCACATGAAGAGGCGCTGCAGCAGCTGATACACTTACATGAAATAAACCAAAGTTCACACTCGGGATAAAGAGACTGAACAAAGGAGAAGACAATTGAGTGTGAGTGCAGGATCAGACTACACAGGATCTATAGTGTAGTCTGTTACCATGGAGATATATAGCAAACAGGAAGTCTCTATTTACAAAGTTGCATCATTGTTGTTATACTTCTATATGTGGATCATTAGAGACTCCAGAAGAAGAGGTCAGAGGTCAGGGGTCGGTGACTTTTATGTATTACTGCACGCCTCCCATTATTGTCTGTAATCTCCGGTGATTGCGTCGTCAGGGCTAATGATGTTTTCCATTCATTTTTATCATAAAATATAATAAAACGGGCGCCGGCGCAAGTCACCCGAGCCCCCAGACTAATAACTGGAAGCCCAAATAGGACGTAACGTGCTGAGCGTCACTTCTCATACAGAGCCCAACGCTCCAGCATCCGCACCCCGGACTCACCTGACAGGTAACCAGAACCATTACACAACACAGAGGATATCACCCACACCCCCCTCATACAAATCTACAGCCAACACATATAAGGAACAATCTCCCTCCTCCAGCCCTGACACACAATATCATAACACAACAAGAAGACACTGAGGAAAGATACAGGAGAAGAGATTGTCCAAAACACTACACAAGGCTGAATTATACCCCAGAGCTGCACTCACTATTCTGCTGTATTATACCCCAGAGCAGCACTCACTATTCTGCTGGTGCAGTCACTGTGTACATACATGACATTACTTATCCTGTACTGATCCTGAGTTACATCCTGTATTATACTCCAGAGCTGCACTCACTATTCTGCTGCTGGTGCAGTCACTGTGTACATACATGACATTACTTATCCTGTACTGATCCTGAGTTACATTCTGTATTATACCCCAGAGCTGCACTCACTATTCTGCTGGTGCAGTCACTGTGTACATACATGACATTGCTTATCCTGTACTGATCCTGAGTTACATCCTGTACACAGTGACTGCCCCAGCAGCAGAATAGTGAGTGCAGCTCTGGGGTTTAATACAGGATGTAACTCAGGATCAGTACAGGATAAGTAATGTCATGTATGTACACAGTGACTGCACCAGCAGCAGAATAGTGAGTGCAGCTCTGGAGTATAATACAGGATGTAACTCAGTACAGGATAAGTAATGTCATGTATGTACACAGTGACTGCACCAGCAGCAGAATAGTGAGTGCAGCTCTGGGGTATAATACAGGATGTAACTCAGGATCAGTACAGGATAAGTAATGTCATGTATGTACACAGTGACTGCACCAGCAGCAGAATAGTGAGTGCAGCTCTGGGGTATAATACAGGATGTAACTCAGGATCAGTACAGGATAAGTAATGTCATGTATGTACACAGTGACTGCACCAGCAGCAGAATAGTGAGTGCAGCTCTGGGGTATAATACAGCAGAATAGTGAGTGCAGCTCTGGGGTATAATACAGGATGTAACTCAGGATCAGTACAGGATAAGTAATGTCATGTATGTACACAGTGACTGCACCAGCAGCAGAATAGTGAGTGCAGCTCTGCAGTACAGTACAGGATGTAACTCAGGATCAGTACAGGATAAGTAATGTCATGTATGTACACAGTGACTGCAACAGCAGCAGAATAGTGAGTGCAGCTCTGGGGTATAATACAGGATGTAACTCAGGATCAGTACAGGATAAGTAATGTCATGTATGTACACAGTGACTGCAACAGCAGCAGAATAGTGAGTGCAGCTCTGGGGTATAATACAGGATGTAACTCAGGATCAGTACAGGATAAGTAATGTCATGTATGTACACAGTGACTGCACCAGCAGCAGAATAGTGAGTGCAGCTCTGGAGTATAATACAGGATGTAACTCAGGAGCAGTACAGGATAAGTAATGTCATGTATGTACACAGTGACTGCACCAGCAGCAGAATAGTGAGTGCAGCTCTGGGGTATAATACAGGATGTAACTCAGGATCAGTACAGGATAAGTAATGTCATGTATGTACACAGTGACTGCACCAGCAGCAGAATAGTGAGTGCAGCTCTGGAGTATAATACAGGATGTAACTCAGGATCAGTACAGGATAAGTAATGTCATGTATGTACACAGTGACTGCACCAGCAGCAGAATAGTGAGTGCAGCTCTGGGGTATAATACAGGATGTAACTCAGGATCAGTACAGGATAAGTAATGTCATGTATGTACACAGTGACTGCACCAGCAGCAGAATAGTGAGTGTAGCTCTGGAGTATAATACAGGATGTAACTCAGGATCAGTACAGGATAAGTAATGTCATGTATGTACACAGTGACTGCAACAGCAGCAGAATAGTGAGTGCAGCTCTGGGGTATAATACAGGATATAACTCAGGATCAGTACAGGATAAGTAATGTCATGTATGTACACAGTGACTGCACCAGCAGCAGAATAGTGAGTGCAGCTCTGGGGTATAATACAGGATGTAACTCAGGATCAGTACAGGATAAGTAATGTCATGTATGTACAGTGACTGCACCAGCAGCAGAATAGTGAGTACAGCTCTGGGGTATAATACAGGATGTAACTCAGGATCAGTACAGGATAAGTAATGTCATGTATGTACACAGTGACTGCACCAGCAGCAGAATAGTGAGTGCAGCTCTGGGGTATAATACAGGATATAACTCAGGATCAGTACAGGATAAGTAATGTCATGTATGTACACAGTGACTGCACCAGCAGCAGAATAGTGAGTGCAGCTCTGGAGTATAATACAGGATGTAACTCAGGATCAGTACAGGATAAGTAATGTCATGTATGTACACAGTGACTGCACAAGCAGCAGAATAGTGAGTGCAGCTCTGGAGTATAATACAGGATGTAACTCAGGATCAGTACAGGATAAGTAATGTCTTGTATGTACACAGTGACTGCACCAGCAGCAGAATAGTGAGTGCAGCTCTGGAGTATAATACAGGATGTAACTCAGGATCAGTACAGGATAAGTAATGTCATGTATGTACACAGTGACTGCAACAGCAGCAGAATAGTGAGTGCAGCTCTGGGGTATAATACAGGATGTAACTCAGGATCAGTACAGGATAAGTAATGTCATGTATGTACACAGTGACTGCACCAGCAGCAGAATAGTGAGTGCAGCTCTGGGGTATAATACAGGATGTAACTCAGGATCAGTACAGGATAAGTAATGTCATGTATGTACACAGTGACTGCACCAGCAGCAGAATAGTGAGTGCAGCTCTGGGGTATAATACAGGATGTAACTCAGGATCAGTACAGGATAAGTAATGTCATGTATGTACACAGTGACTGCAACAGCAGCAGAATAGTGTGTGCAGCTCTGGAGTATAATACAGGATGTAACTCAGGATCAGTACAGGATAAGTAATGTCATGTATGTACACAGTGACTGCACCAGCAGCAGAATAGTGAGTGCAGCTCTGGAGTATAATACAGGATGTAACTCAGGATCAGTACAGGATAAGTAATGTCATGTATGTACACAGTGACTGCCCCAGCAGCAGAATAGTGAGTGCAGCTCTGGGGTATAATACAGGATGTAACTCAGGATCAGTACAGGATAAGTAATGTCATGTATGTACACAGTGACTGCACCAGCAGCAGAATAGTGAGTGCAGCTCTGGAGCATAATACAGGATGTAACTCAGGATCAGTACAGGATAAGTAATGTCATGTATGTACACAGTGACTGCACCAGCAGCAGATAGTGAGTGCAGCTCTGGGGTATAATACAGGATGTAACTCAGGATCAGTACAGGATAAGTAATGTCATGTATGTACACAGTGACTGCACCAGCAGCAGAATAGTGAGTGCAGCTCTGGGGTATAATACAGGATGTAACTCAGGATCAGTACAGGATAAGTAATGTCATGTATGTACACAGTGACTGCACCAGCAGCAGAATAGTTCGTGCTGACTCATTCTGCTGTGTGCTACTGAAGGGTGTGGTTGTGTGCTGCTGAGCTCCTGCACCACCTGGAGCAATCCCCATCCACCCAGGCCTGCTCTCTCCTCCCCAGGGAGGGAGTGGGTTCTGTGGGATGAATCCTGCAGGAAAATCCCAGGCTCCTGTCTCCCGGACCAGGCCGGCGGGGGGCAGGAGAAGCCAGTTACCGGCCAAATCGGAGGGTGTAAGAAGATCTGCCCGGAGCCAAGGACGCAGCGATGTGACCTCGGCTGCCACCCCCAAGACCCAGGGAAGCCGCAAGGTCTCCGGAACACAGAAGATCAAGGCAAGTGACATCAGCCTGAGTGCTCCTCCTGGAAAGCTGGATGTATGTGCGGGAAAGCTGGGTGGTTCAGCTGGAAAGCTGGGTGCTCACGGAGGTGTGCAAAAAGCATGGGGTGATCTTAAGGCCCGGGAGTCTGCTTCCATCTATGGCTCCCGGATTGCTGAGCACCTCCGTGAGTACGAGGAAGCTGGAAAAGCGCTGAGGAGGCTCCAGGAGGAGATAAGGGAGACCTTGGCCCTAGCGGGGGTGGCTACGCAGAGAAAGAAAAAGTCTGATCTTCTTACCACCATAGACAGACTAAAAGCCGAGGTCACCGCTCTGCAGGAGAAGCGACATCTAATCCGCGAGCACAGCGGTCCGTTCCGCGAAAAGTTGGAGAATGATGCCCGGTTTGATGACATGCGCCAGGAGCAGTTAAGAAAACTGAAGGGGCTTCAGATCCAGGCGGATGATGGCGATGATGAGGAGGATGAGGAAGACCTGCCGTGTCCGTCTGGTGGCCTGCACCAACACCAGCAGGCCTCGCACGACAGGCTGCCTGCGGAGCAAGCGCCATTACCATCAGGCTGCGGCTCTGCCAACCTGGAGGAGGAAAGTGATGACAGCGGCCAGGGGGGGGCGCTAATGGCTCAGATACGTCAGCTTGAGTCTCCAGTTCACCTCCAGAACTTTTCCTTTGGTGATGATATCCCGAGTGACGACCAAAAGAGGAAGAAGACGAGACCCAAGAAGACCAAGGCGTCTCAGGAGGTGAATCTGGTGTTTCGTCCCCTCCCTGTTTCCTCCGGGCGGGCAGCAGTGCCAGCCTGTCGTGTAGGCCCCGTAACCCAGCCCAGCACGAATCCTGCAGTGGACTCGGTGCCAGGGTGCGGGGAGAGTGCAAAGCCACGTTCCATCATGGCGCAGAGCACCAGCCTTGTTTGCAGTAGCAAGGATGGTGCAGGGAAGGCATCGGCCGAAAGGCCGGACAGTGAGGGCGATCCAGCAGGTCCTGGTACTGTGCGCTGCCCCCCAGTGGGAGGGGGGGGTGGCCCGGTGCCAGGGGCAGTGGCGGTGGCTCCTGTGGCCCCTAGCACTGTGGCTGCATCTAGCTCCGGTGAGCAGCGGCAGTGTGATGGGGCTGCTGGGGCTTGTGGTGCGGCGCCTCCCAAGCATCCCGAACAGCCTGCAGAGAAAGGCGCAGGAAAAGTGTTGTTTTGCATTGGATCATCAGACCCTGGAGAGGGCACAAAAAGACTGTCCGGAGTCTGCAAGGGCAAGTGGCCTCTTGCATCCAGCGAGCAGCAGAGCAGAAATATTAAAAAAACTACTGGACAACAAGGGGTTAATGCCAATGAGGCAGAGGGCACCTTTAAGATCGGGGTTGGAGCTGCCTCTTCTCAGGCTGTATCAGCTATGGAGGTGGCTCTACCCCCAGTGCCCAGTGACGCCGAGGCAACCCCAGGTCCTCCTGGCCCAGCTGGTGTGAGTGATGCAAGGAAGCGAGGCAGTAATGCACATAGTGTGGTGAATGTGGGGGTGGTGAATGGTGCTGAGGGGGGTGATCCTGTTGTGCGTGCTGGACCTTCTGCACCCCCAGTGGTGGCTGCTCCCATAAGGAGCTATGCGAGTGTCACTGCTGGGGCAAGTGGGGTTAACTCCTTGTCTCCTGGCTCTGGGAACAGCGTTTTGCAAAGGCGTCTTCTGGAGGCTCTCAGGAGAGGGGAAAAGTCAATCACTGTAGAGGGGAGAGATGTTGATCTGTCCTTCTGGACAGACAGGCATGGCCTGGCAGCCTTCCAAGAGAAAAGGGGGGGAGAGACTGTATGGTCTTTACCCACAACTGGGCCCGGAGCTTCCCGTAGGAATGTGGTTCGTCTTCGCTGGAGGGGCAGTGACGCATGCCCACCCAGGTCAAGGGTGGTGGAGCTCCTCCTGAAGATGAACTTCAGGGCTAGTGACATCTTTGCCCTGATACATCCTTATGGTACTCCGGAGTTCGATGTCAGCTTTGTTCGGCCGGAGGGCTTAGAGCTCTTCTGGTCGAATTATGAGCTGGCAAAGAACGAGCCCGCATGGCGAGACTTTGCTGTGCAAGCAGTGTCTCGCCAAAACGCAGTCAAGAAGGTGACCGTTTTGACCCGTAACGAGTCACTTTCTTGCATGGACATCATGACGTGGCTCAGTCGTTATGGTGAGGTTGTACAGGTACCTCAGAAAAACCGCGATGAATTTGGCATTTGGTCTGGGGCCTGGACCTTCATGATGAAGTTGAAGTGTTCAGGCGGCACAGTCGCCCACATTCCTTCTTCAGCCTTTCTTGGACGGGACAGAATCCTGATTTTCTACCAGGGGCAGCCGAAGGTCTGTCACAGGTGCGGTGACCCCACACACTTTAGCGCCAGCTGCCAAGTGCAGAAGTGCGCTTTGTGTGGTGGGCTAGGTCATCTCGCTGCATCCTGTAAGGACATTAGGTGTAACCTGTGTGGTGAGCTCGGTCACCCTTTCAGCCGTTGTCCTCGCTCCTTTGCCAATGCGGTTGTGACCCCAGTGGAGGAGAGCCATGAGGTTGCTTCTGCTGGGGAAGGTACCAGCAGAGGTGGAGGAGCTGAGGGGCCTGTGAAGAAAAGCAAGAATAAGTCACCTTCTCAGTTGAGGCGGCTTGAAGCCAGACAAAAAGGGAGAGAACTGGGGAAGCCTCAGGTTGCTGGGGTGACCCTGGGTCCTTCCTCAGAGGCTGGTCTTGCTACTGAGGCCCTGAGGGATGATGAGTTGGATGAGGAGGTCAGGAGGATGGAACGCGAGAAAGGTGCCATGTCCTCCACGTCCTCCCATTATGAGAGTATGGATGAGGATAACAGGATTTGGCTAGAAAATAAGCGCAAGCAGAAAAAGAAAAAGCGCGGCCTATCTAAGGTACCTAAGGAAGGGAAAACTTCCTCCCCTCTGGTTGAGCTTTCCAACCGGTTCCTCACCCTCGATGAGATCGCCTCCTCGGAAGGAGAAGCTGAGGGTGGGGTTCTGGAGGTGGCGGCGGAGCAGCCTGTAGGGGGCGCCGAGTCTCTATCCTCTGGGGAAGCTGGGTCCTCAGAGTGGGAGACTGACTCAGAGTCAGGAGACAAGGACGAAGGAGAGGGTGGTCCGGGTGGGTCCTTGGGGTCCAATAATAACATGGACACCACAATTTCATTAAAAAGAAGTTGCCCTAAATCTGATGGGAAAAAAGAAAGGGGATCATCGTCAGAGGAGAGTCGGGGGAGGGGAAGCAATAAGAAAAAAGCCGTCTAACTTAATCACTCATGATGGCGGCACCCACTCCGTTGACGCTGGCGTCCATTAATGTCGCCAGCATTAAGTCTGATGCGGCTAGATTTGCGGCCTTTGATTTTCTCGGCCGTGTTGAAGCCGACATTTTATTTTTGCAGGAGACCAGGCTGCCAGATTTGGCGGCCGCGTTTAAAGCTAAGAGGGAATGGAGACACGGGCCTTCCTATTGGTCTCTTGCGGCCGAGCCGTATAGCGGAGTGGCGGTCCTTTTTACCGCACCGGTAGAATGCCGACGAGTTATTGAGTTAGAAATGGGGAGGTGCCTGATCCTGGATGTCCTCATGAAGGGACAAGAACTTCGCCTAATTAACATCTATGGTCCCCAGTCCAAGTGGGACAGGAAGTGTCTCTTTATGAGGATCAAGCCCTACCTTTTTACTAGTCGGCAGGTGGTCTTTGGAGGGGACTTCAATGCTGTCACGAGGTCCCAGGATAGGGGAGGTTCCAGAGACAAGCTGACTTATGATAGCGTCGCTCTTAATAGCATAGCTAGTGAGGCTCGCCTGGTGGATGTCCACATCCGGCACACCCCAGGCCACGCGGGGTTCACCTATTATAGGGGTAGCTGTAGGTCTAGAATAGACAGGTTTTATTTAAAGGAGGAAGCCATTTCTTCAGCAGTGTCCGTTGTTGAGGTGGAGTTCTCCGACCACTGTCTAATTTTGTTTTCTCTGAATGTTACAGAGACCCCCCGGATGGGAAGAGGCTACTGGAAGCTCAATTTGTCTCTCCTGGAAGAAGCGGAGATCAGACAATCCTTTGAGGACTTTCTTCAGAGCCAGGTACCATTGCTGGGCCTTTGTAGCAGTAAGTCAGAGTGGTGGGAGATGCTCAAGAAAAGGGTGGCGAGATTCTTCCGCCAGCTCTCGAGCCTCAGGAGCCTGGACAGGTACCGCCTGTATCAGGGCCTGAGGAGGAAACTCGAGCATCTCGTCTCGACTGGGGGTAGTCGTGAGGACATCTCCAGAGTGAAATCCTTGCTGAAGAGGTGTCAGTACGATAGACACGCATCTTTGGTTTTTGAGAGGGATTACGGGAAATACCGCTCGCCCGACCCTTACAGAAACTGCAAGATGTCAGTGAATGGTAAAGTTGTCACAGGACTGGTTGACAGTACGGGATCCCTGAAAAGGTCCAGATCAGGGATTTTGGAGGTCGTCAGATCCTTCTACTCGCACCTCTTGGGCAGGAAGGATCTAGATCGGGATGTGATGTCGGCTTTCCTGGCTGAAACTGTCCCTGAGCCAGGAGTAGACCCCTCTCTTGATGTTTTGACAGAGATGATCAGGGAAGAGGAAGTCAGCCGGGCGATTGAAGGGCTCGCCCTCAAGAAATCGCCAGGTCCAGATGGCTTAACATCTGAGTTTTATAAGACCTTTAAGGACGCCTTGGTTCCCCTCTTGACTGAGGTATTCAATGAGTGTCTTTCCTCGGGCGCTCTGCCGAAGTCAATGAGGAGGTCTGCCCTGATCATCCTGTCAAAGGGTAAGGACCGATCTCGTATTGAGAACTGGCGTCCCATAGCGCTTCTCAATACGGACAGAAAGGTTTTGGCAAAGGTGCTGTTTAATCGGCTGGTGCAGTTTGCGCCCCGGCTCCTTTCGGGGACCCAGCACTGCTCTGTTCCAGGCCGCAGTACATTTAGTGCTGTGCTCTGTGTTCGGGAGGCAGTGGAGCAGGGCAGGGCTGGTAACTGGAAGGGGTACTTGCTGTCCTTGGATCAGGCAAAAGCGTTTGATCGGGTTGACCACGAGTACCTCTGGTCTGTCCTTCTGAGGTATGGCCTGCCGGGGGAGTTTGTCAATTGGCTAAAGGTTTTGTACGCAGGGGCAGAGAGTTTCCCGCTTGTGAACGGTTGGATTGGCCGCTCTTTTGAGGTCGGGTCTGGTGTTCGCCAGGGCTGTCCTCTGAGCCCACTCTTATACGTGTTCGCGATTGACCCATTCCTTAGGAGGGTTGATCGTGGGCCGTTGGTGGGAGTCGGGATGGACCAGGCGGCACCGGAAGCCACTCTAAGGGTGGTAGCGTATGCCGATGATGTCACCGTTTTTGTGTCCTCGAGAGGGGAGGCGCAATGGGTGATGTCAGAGGTTGACCGCTACTCAGAGGCTTCTGGGTCCAAGATCAACCGGGATAAGTGTGAGAGTCTCTGGCTGGGAGAGGGGGATCCAGGCTTTGATCTCCCGGACACTCTTCCAGGGCCCCAAGACTCTGCCAAAGTTCTCGGCATCGAATTTGGCCAGGGGGATTACCCCATGCAAAACTGGGACGGCAGGCTTAAGATCGCCGCTCAGAGGGTGGACCAGTGGAAGGGTTGGTCTTTGACCCTCAGAGAAAGGGTTAATCTGATCAAAACTTACCTGCTCCCATTGCTGATATATCTGGGCAGTGTGTGCATGTTGCCAGAACCCCTCTGGACTCGGGTCTACAGTCTGTTCTTCCAGCTGTTATGGGGGAATAGGCTGAACCTTATCAAGAGGGAGGTTACTTACCGCACGAGGAGACAAGGAGGGTTGTGTATGGTCAACCCTGTGGTGTTCCTAGTGAATACCTTTCTTAAGATCAATGTTGCAAACCTCTGGAAAGAGAGGGCTCCTCCGTGGGTATGCTCCTGCAGGGGATGGTTTCAGCCTTTCTTCCAGGAATGGGAGACAGGAGGGCGAGTGAAGGATCTCCGTACACCACATGGGCATCTTCCGGCTTACGCTACCCCGGTTCTGAAGGTGATTCGCCGGTGGGGTCTGGGAATGTGGGAGATCAGGACCATGTCGAGGAAAGTCCTTGACAAGAGGGTTCTGTTGACCCATTTCCAGAAGCCTCTGGCCCTCAGGGATTGCCCAAGTCGGGATCTGGGGGTGGGTTTGAGTTTATTGAATTCTATCCGGATCCCCTTGAAGTTTTGGGACTTGACTTGGCGCTGCTTCCATGGAAAGCTGTGTGTGAGGGACAATCTGAAGTGTAGGAGCTCTGAGGAAAGGGATTGTCCCCGGGAGGAGTGCGGTGGCCTGCTGGAGAGCATGGACCACTTCCTGTTTCAGTGCCCCTTTAACACAGAGGTGTACAACCGGGTGGGCGCTTCCATCCATTGGCCCGGGTTGGCCGGTCTCTCCTATGCGGAGTGGGCCTATGGAGCATTCAGAGGCCTGGGTGGCCGGGACCGCTGCACGTTATTCCTAGTTAGTCTAGTGGTCAGGTACCACACGTGGAACGCACGGTGTTTAGTGTCGACGCAGCGTAAAATCCTCCCGGTGGATGAGGTGGTTAGGAACATTCTGGGTGACCTGGTGAAGGTGCGCTCTCTGGAGTATGAGAGGCTGGGCACGGGGAGGGCCTCTCTCCTTTGGAGGGGGTTCTCCTTTAGTGTCCCTTAGTCTGTCATCTCCGCTCCTGGTGTTGGGCTGAAGCTGACACTGTAGATTTTTGTTTTGTGTTCTGAGGTTATAGTGATGTTGGGCTTGCAGGCGCCGAACCTGGGCTTTATGTGGTTTTGATATATGTTGGTATGTTTAATGTGTTTGTATCTTGTGTTATATGTAGTTATAGTTCTTGTGTGTGTATATAGGTTGGTTGGTTTTGGGGTTTTGGTGTTAGGGTGTTAGGTTGGGAGGGGGGTGGACGGGACTTGGACTATACGATCCTGGGCACTGGTCTGGACTATATAGCGTGAACTTTGGACGTTAGACCAGTGTCTGGGGGGGGGGGGAGGGTGATGGGCGTGGGATTTAGTTAGTTATATTTATTGTTATTTAATGTTAATGTTATTTCCGTTATATTCATTGTTATTTCTGTGTTTATTTATTGTTTATTTATTTATGTGTATTTTGCTGTGTATTTCGATATAAAAAAAAAAAAAAAAAAAAAAAAAAAAAATTAGGTGGTGGGACTGGGTGAAGGTTTTGTTTGTTTTCATGCTGAGTGTGTGTGGCTGGGCCAGGAGGTTTTGTAAGTTTATTTTCGTTTATATTTGTTCTTTTGTAATTCTTTTGCCAGAAGTTATGGCTTTATTTATGTTTATTATTGTTATGTTTTTCACTTTTATATAAAATAAAAGATTTACAGGATGTAACTCAGGATCAGTACAGGATAAGTAATGTCATGTATGTACACAGTGACTGCAACAGCAGCAGAATAGTGTGTGCAGCTCTGGAGTATAATACAGGATGTAACTCAGGATCAGTACAGGATAAGTAATGTCATGTATGTACACAGTGACTGCACCAGCAGCAGAATAGTGAGTGCAGCTCTGGAGTATAATACAGGATGTAACTCAGGATCAGTACAGGATAAGTAATGTCATGTATGTACACAGTGACTGCCCCAGCAGCAGAATAGTGAGTGCAGCTCTGGGGTATAATACAGGATGTAACTCAGGATCAGTACAGGATAAGTAATGTCATGTATGTACACAGTGACTGCACCAGCAGCAGAATAGTGAGTGCAGCTCTGGAGCATAATACAGGATGTAACTCAGGATCAGTACAGGATAAGTAATGTCATGTATGTACACAGTGACTGCACCAGCAGCAGATAGTGAGTGCAGCTCTGGGGTATAATACAGGATGTAACTCAGGATCAGTACAGGATAAGTAATGTCATGTATGTACACAGTGACTGCACCAGCAGCAGAATAGTGAGTGCAGCTCTGGGGTATAATACAGGATGTAACTCAGGATCAGTACAGGATAAGTAATGTCATGTATGTACACAGTGACTGCACCAGCAGCAGAATAGTGAGTGCAGCTCTGGAGTATAATACAGAATGTAACTCAGGATCAGTACAGGATAAGTAATGTCATGTATGTACACAGTGACTGCACCAGCAGCAGAATAGTGAGTGCAGCTCTGGGGTATAATACAGGATGTAACTCAGGATCAGTACAGGATAAGTAATGTCATGTATGTACACAGTGACTGCACCAGCAGCAGAATAGTGAGTGCAGCTCTGGAGTATAATACAGGATGTAACTCAGGATCAGTACAGGATAAGTAATGTCATGTATGTACAGTGACTGCACCAGCAGCAGAATAGTGAGTGCAGCTCTGGAGTATAATACAGGATGTAACTCAGGATCAGTACAGGATAAGTAATGTCATGTATGTACACAGTGACTGCACCAGCAGCAGAATAGTGAGTGCAGCTCTGGAGTATAATACAGGATGTAACTCAGGATCAGTACAGGATAAGTAAAGTCATGTATGTACACAGTGACTGCACCAGCAGCAGAATAGTGAGTGCAGCTCTGGGGTAGTGTACCTGGCTAGACCTGGTCTATAGGGGTAAGCAGCACTTGTACATGTCTCTATGTTAGATGTTCTGTGCAGGGTACACATGGCAGTGACTCCTCCCCCTGTACCTACCTCTCACCACACATGTATCATACATACTGACATGTGCAGAGCTGCAAGGTGTGAACAGGCTCTAGTCCTGATCCGCCGGGTCCCCCCAGCCATGGCTCATCAGGTGGTGGTGTAACCCCTTAGATGCCTCAGCACCCCTCACCCAGGCCTGAGAGACGTCCCCATCCCCCCCTGACCACACATCCTCATCCAGTCATGGCGGCTGTGCCTCCGAATAAAACATGGGGGGCTCAGACAATGCTGCACACTACCCCCTCCCCAATATCCAGCATCCCCCCGCTCCCCCATCCTCTACACCTCCAGACCTGTCATGCTCAGCGCTCCCCCTGCTCCGCCATTTTTAAAGGCCCCCTAATCGATTCCTATCACATTGTTTTTGATCAGACATGCGGCCCCCCAGGTCTCTCCCAGCCCCCGACACTCACAGATAGATGAGGATGCAGGCAGCGCGGCGCTCCTCTCCTCCTCGGCTCCTCACACCGGGGGGATGCAGGGAAGCGGGAGGGAGATACGATGGAGGAAGGGGTGGATCACGCTCCTCTCCGAGACCCCCCCAAGACAAGCCACAAGGAATCCATTCCCTCTTCTACACAATTCCGCTCTCTCTCCTCAATTCCGTCTTCGTCTCCCGGAGACAGCGCGCGGAGGGGGGGGGACGCCGCCTCATCTGCAGGGGGGCAATCACCTCCTTATGTGTGTGCAGGGGGGGTGACACTCTGTATCCCCCCAGCCAGGCGCAGGTAATGGCATACAGTCCCACAGGAGAGGGGCTTCCGCTGACGTGATGGACCAGGACCCCCTGCGATACAGGTCTATGGGGGGAGATAGATGAGGCCCCTGACAGATGGGGGGCTGCTGTCCATACAGATGAGCCGGGGGACCACAGTCACTGGGGGTCCGGGTCTCACCTTCTGCCGGGGCTCATTGGGGAGTCAGGCCGGGGACTAGGGCTGCACCCCGGATCAGTGCAGAGGGACGAGCAGCAGGATGCAGCAGAGCCGGACGTGTAGAGATGCTGCACAGCAGGGCAGAGCAAGATGCAGCAGAGCCGGACGTGTAGTGATGCTGCACAGCAGGGCAGAGCAGGATGCAGCAGAGCCGGACGTGTAGTCACGCTGCACAGCAGGGCAGAACAAGATGCAGCAGAGCCGGACGTGTAGTGATGCTGCACAGCAGGGCAGAGCAAGATGCAGCAGAGCCGGACGTGTAGTCACGCTGCACAGCAGGGCAGAGAAGGATGCAGCAGAGCCGGACGTGTAGTCACGCTGCACAGCAGGGCAGAGCAGGATGCAGCAGAGCCGGACATGTAGTCACGCTGCACAGCAGGGCAGAGCAGGATGCAACAGAGCCGGACGTGTAGTGATGCTGCACAGCAGGGCAGAGCAGGATGCAGCAGAGCCGGACGTGTAGTCACGCTGCACAGCAGGGCAGAGCAGGATGCAGCAGAGCCGGACGTGTAGTTCCAGGTTGGTCTTCCTAGTCCCTTCCCCTGCACTTGTCTCCATGTCAGTGCACGGCGCCTCCCCCCATCCTCCTCAGCGCGGTCCTCACATTCTGCTCTGGTGGTCCCCCCCCCCCTCCCCTCTCATTACACGTTCTCCTCCTCCTCATTCATTCACCAGAAACACAGCAGTCATGACGGACCCTCATCCCGGAGACCCCCGTATACATGTACCTCCCTATGTACGCACAGAGACCCCTGTACACATCTGCATTACTATGTACATAGAGACCCCCGTACACATCCGCCTCCCTACGGACGCACAGAGACCCCCGTACACATCCGCCTCCCTACGGACGCACAGAGACCCCCGTACACATCCGCCTCCCTACGGACGCACAGAGACCCCCGTACACATCCGTCTTCCTATGTACGTAGAGACCCCCATACGCATCCGCCTCCCTATGGACGCACAGAGACCCCCGTACACATCCGCCTTTCTATGGACGCACAGAGACCCCCGTACACATCTGCCTCCCTATGACGTCATACTATGTAAGGAGATGTACACCAGGAGACGTCATACTATGTAAGGAGATGTACACCAGGAGGCGTCATACTATGTAAGGAGATGTACACCAGGGGGCGTCATACTATGTAAGGAGGTGTACACCAGGAGACGTCATACTATGTAAGGAGATGTACACCAGGAGACGTCATACTATGTAAGGAGATGATCACCAGGAGACGTCATACTATGTAAGGAGATGTACACCAGGAGACGTCATACTATGTAAGGAGGTGTACACCAGGAGACGTCATACTATGTAAGGAGGTGATCACCAGGGGGCGTCATACTATGTAAGGAGATGTACACCAGGAGACGTCATACTATGTAAGGAGATGTACACCAGGAGACGTCATACTATGTAAGGAGATGTACACCAGGAGACGTCATACTATGTAAGGAGATGTACACCAGGAGACGTCATACTATGTAAGGAGGTGATCACCAGGAGACGTCATACTATGTAAGGAGGTGATCACCAGGAGACGTCATACTATGTAAGGAGATGTACACCAGGAGACGTCATACTATGTAAGGAGATGTACACCAGGAGACGTCATACTATGTAAGGAGATGTACACCAGGAGACGTCATACTATGTAAGGAGATGTACACCAGGAGACGTCATACTATGTAAGGAGATGTACACCAGGAGACGTCATACTATGTAAGGAGATGTACACCAGGAGACGTCATACTATGTAAGGAGGTGATCACCAGGAGACGTCATACTATGTAAGGAGGTGATCACCAGGAGACGTCATACTATGTAAGGAGATGTACACCAGGAGACGTCACACTATGTAAGGAGATGTACACCAGGAGGCGTCATACTATGTAAGGAGATGTACACCAGGAGACGTCATACTATGTAAGGAGATGTACACCAGGGGGCGTCATACTATGTAAGGAGATGTACACCAGGAGACGTCATACTATGTAAGGAGATGTACACCAGGAGACGTCATACTATGTAAGGAGATGTACACCAGGAGGCGTCATACTATGTAAGGAGATGTACACCAGGAGGCGTCATACTATGTAAGGAGATGTACACCAGGAGACGTCATACTATGTAAGGAGATGTACACCAGGAGACGTCATACTATGTAAGGAGATGTACACCAGGAGACGTCATACTATGTAAGGAGGTGATCACCAGGAGACGTCATACTATGTAAGGAGATGTACACCAGGAGACGTCATACTATGTAAGGAGATGTACACCAGGAGGCGTCATACTATGTAAGGAGATGTACACCAGGAGGCGTCATACTATGTAAGGAGATGTACACCAGGAGACGTCATACTATGTAAGGAGATGTACACCAGGAGACGTCATACTATGTAAGGAGATGTACACCAGGAGACGTCATACTATGTAAGGAGGTGTACACCAGGAGGCGTCATACTATGTAAGGAGATGTACACCAGGAGACGTCATACTATGTAAGGAGATGTACACCAGGAGACGTCATACTATGTAAGGAGATGTACACCAGGAGACGTCATACTATGTAAGGAGATGTACACCAGGAGACGTCATACTATGTAAGGAGGTGATCACCAGGAGGCGTCATACTATGTAAGGAGGTGATCACCAGGAGACGTCATACTATGTAAGGAGATGTACACCAGGAGACGTCATACTATGTAAGGAGATGTACACCAGGAGACGTCATACTATGTAAGGAGGTGTACACCAGGAGACGTCATACTATGTAAGGAGGTGTACACCAGGAGACGTCATACTATGTAAGGAGGTGTACACCAGGAGGCGTCATACTATGTAAGGAGATGTACACCAGGAGACGTCATACTATGTAAGGAGATGTACACCAGGGGGCGTCATACTATGTAAGGAGATGTACACCAGGAGACGTCATACTATGTAAGGAGATGTACACCAGGAGACGTCATACTATGTAAGGAGATGTACACCAGGAGACGTCATACTATGTAAGGAGATGTACACCAGGAGACGTCATACTATGTAAGGAGATGTACACCAGGGGGCGTCATACTATGTAAGGAGATGTACACCAGGAGACGTCATACTATGTAAGGAGGTGATCACCAGGGGGCGTCATACTATGTAAGGAGATGTACACCAGGAGACGTCATACTATGTAAGGAGATGTACACCAGGAGACGTCATACTATGTAAGGAGATGTACACCAGGAGACGTCATACTATGTAAGGAGATGTACACCAGGAGACGTCATACTATGTAAGGAGATGTACACCAGGAGACGTCATACTATGTAAGGAGATGTACACCAGGAGACGTCATACTATGTAAGGAGGTGATCACCAGGAGGCGTCATACTATGTAAGGAGGTGATCACCAGGAGACGTCATACTATGTAAGGAGATGTACACCAGGAGGCGTCATACTATGTAAGGAGGTGATCACCAGGAGGCGTCATACTATGTAAGGAGATGTACACCAGGAGACGTCATACTATGTAAGGAGGTGTACACCAGGAGACGTCATACTATGTAAGGAGGTGATCACCAGGAGACGTCATACTATGTAAGGAGATGTACACCAGGAGACGTCATACTATGTAAGGAGATGTACACCAGGAGACGTCATACTATGTAAGGAGATGTACACCAGGAGACGTCATACTATGTAAGGAGGTGATCACCAGGAGACGTCATACTATGTAAGGAGATGTACACCAGGAGACGTCATACTATGTAAGGAGATGTACACCAGGGGGCGTCATACTATGTAAGGAGATGTACACCAGGAGACGTCATACTATGTAAGGAGGTGTACACCAGGAGACGTCATACTATGTAAGGAGATGTACACCAGGAGACGTCATACTATGTAAGGAGGTGATCACCAGGAGACGTCATACTATGTAAGGAGGTGATCACCAGGAGACGTCATACTATGTAAGGAGGTGATCACCAGGAGGCGTCATACTATGTAAGGAGATGTACACCAGGAGACGTCATACTATGTAAGGAGGTGTACACCAGGAGACGTCATACTATGTAAGGAGGTGTACACCAGGAGGCGTCATACTATGTAAGGAGGTGTACACCAGGAGACGTCATACTATGTAAGGAGATGTACACCAGGAGACGTCATACTATGTAAGGAGATGTACACCAGGAGACGTCATACTATGTAAGGAGATGTACACCAGGAGACGTCATACTATGTAAGGAGGTGATCACCAGGAGACGTCATACTATGTAAGGAGATGTACACCAGGAGACGTCATACTATGTAAGGAGGTGTACACCAGGAGACGTCATACTATGTAAGGAGGTGTACACCAGGAGACGTCATACTATGTAAGGAGATGTACACCAGGAGACGTCATACTATGTAAGGAGATGTACACCAGGGGGCGTCATACTATGTAAGGAGGTGATCACCAGGAGACGTCATACTATGTAAGGAGGTGTACACCAGGAGACGTCATACTATGTAAGGAGGTGTACACCAGGAGACGTCATACTATGTAAGGAGATGTACACCAGGAGACGTCATACTATGTAAGGAGATGTACACCAGGAGACGTCATACTATGTAAGGAGGTGATCACCAGGAGACGTCATACTATGTAAGGAGATGTACACCAGGAGACGTCATACTATGTAAGGAGGTGATCACCAGGAGACGTCATACTATGTAAGGAGGTGTACACCAGGAGACGTCATACTATGTAAGGAGATGATCACCAGGAGACGTCATACTATGTAAGGAGATGTACACCAGGAGACGTCATACTATGTAAGGAGGTGATCACCAGGAGACGTCATACTATGTAAGGAGATGTACACCAGGAGGCGTCATACTATGTAAGGAGATGTACACCAGGAGACGTCATACTATGTAAGGAGATGTACACCAGGAGGCGTCATACTATGTAAGGAGGTGATCACCAGGAGACGTCATACTATGTAAGGAGGTGATCACCAGGAGACGTCATACTATGTAAGGAGGTGTACACCAGGAGACGTCATACTATGTAAGGAGATGTACACCAGGAGGCGTCATACTATGTAAGGAGGTGATCACCAGGAGACGTCATACTATGTAAGGAGGTGATCACCAGGAGACGTCATACTATGTAAGGAGATGTACACCAGGAGACGTCATACTATGTAAGGAGATGTACACCAGGAGACGTCATACTATGTAAGGAGGTGTACACCAGGAGACGTCATACTATGTAAGGAGGTGTACACCAGGAGACGTCATACTATGTAAGGAGATGTACACCAGGAGACGTCATACTATGTAAGGAGGTGATCACCAGGAGGCGTCATACTATGTAAGGAGGTGTACACCAGGAGACGTCATACTATGTAAGGAGATGTACACCAGGAGACGTCATACTATGTAAGGAGATGTACACCAGGAGACGTCATACTATGTAAGGAGGTGTACACCAGGAGACGTCATACTATGTAAGGAGATGTACACCAGGAGACGTCATACTATGTAAGGAGGTGTACACCAGGAGACGTCATACTATGTAAGGAGGTGTACACCAGGAGACGTCATACTATGTAAGGAGGTGTACACCAGGAGACGTCATACTATGTAAGGAGATGTACACCAGGAGACGTCATACTATGTAAGGAGATGTACACCAGGAGACGTCATACTATGTAAGGAGGTGTACACCAGGAGACGTCATACTATGTAAGGAGATGTACACCAGGAGACGTCATACTATGTAAGGAGGTGATCACCAGGAGACGTCATACTATGTAAGGAGGTGTACACCAGGAGGCGTCATACTATGTAAGGAGATGTACACCAGGAGACGTCATACTATGTAAGGAGGTGATCACCAGGAGACGTCATACTATGTAAGGAGATGTACACCAGGAGACGTCATACTATGTAAGGAGATGTACACCAGGAGGCGTCATACTATGTAAGGAGATGTACACCAGGAGACGTCATACTATGTAAGGAGGTGATCACCAGGAGACGTCATACTATGTAAGGAGGTGTACACCAGGAGGCGTCATACTATGTAAGGAGATGTACACCAGGAGGCGTCATACTATGTAAGGAGATGTACACCAGGAGACGTCATACTATGTAAGGAGATGTACACCAGGAGACGTCATACTATGTAAGGAGGTGATCACCAGGAGACGTCATACTATGTAAGGAGGTGATCACCAGGAGGCGTCATACTATGTAAGGAGATGTACACCAGGAGACGTCATACTATGTAAGGAGATGTACACCAGGAGACGTCATACTATGTAAGGAGGTGTACACCAGGAGACGTCATACTATGTAAGGAGGTGATCACCAGGAGACGTCATACTATGTAAGGAGATGTACACCAGGAGACGTCATACTATGTAAGGAGATGTACACCAGGAGACGTCATACTATGTAAGGAGGTGATCACCAGGAGACGTCATACTATGTAAGGAGGTGTACACCAGGAGACGTCATACTATGTAAGGAGGTGTACACCAGGGGGCGTCATACTATGTAAGGAGATGTACACCAGGAGACGTCATACTATGTAAGGAGATGTACACCAGGGGGCGTCATACTATGTAAGGAGATGTACACCAGGGGGCGTCATACTATGTAAGGAGGTGTACACCAGGGGGCGTCATACTATGTAAGGAGATGTACACCAGGAGACGTCATACTATGTAAGGAGATGTACACCAGGAGACGTCATACTATGTAAGGAGGTGATCACCAGGAGACGTCATACTATGTAAGGAGATGTACACCAGGAGGCGTCATACTATGTAAGGAGATGTACACCAGGAGACGTCATACTATGTAAGGAGGTGATCACCAGGAGACGTCATACTATGTAAGGAGATGTACACCAGGAGGCGTCATACTATGTAAGGAGATGTATACCAGGAGGCGTCATACTATGTAAGGAGATGTACACCAGGAGACGTCATACTATGTAAGGAGATGTACACCAGGAGACGTCATACTATGTAAGGAGATGTACACCAGGAGACGTCATACTATGTAAGGAGGTGTACACCAGGAGACGTCATACTATGTAAGGAGGTGTACACCAGGAGGCGTCATACTATGTAAGGAGGTGATCACCAGGAGACGTCATACTATGTAAGGAGATGTACACCAGGAGACGTCATACTATGTAAGGAGATGTACACCAGGAGACGTCATACTATGTAAGGAGATGATCACCAGGGGGCGTCATACTATGTAAGGAGGTGATCACCAGGAGACGTCATACTATGTAAGGAGGTGTACACCAGGGGGCGTCATACTATGTAAGGAGGTGATCACCAGGAGACGTCATACTATGTAAGGAGATGTACACCAGGAGACGTCATACTATGTAAGGAGATGTACACCAGGAGGCGTCATACTATGTAAGGAGATGTACACCAGGAGACGTCATACTATGTAAGGAGGTGTACACCAGGAGACGTCATACTATGTAAGGAGGTGTACACCAGGAGACGTCATACTATGTAAGGAGATGTACACCAGGGGGCGTCATACTATGTAAGGAGGTGTACACCAGGAGGCGTCATACTATGTAAGGAGGTGATCACCAGGAGACGTCATACTATGTAAGGAGGTGTACACCAGGGGGCGTCATACTATGTAAGGAGGTGATCACCAGGAGGCGTCATACTATGTAAGGAGGTGTACACCAGGAGACGTCATACTATGTAAGGAGATGTACACCAGGAGACGTCATACTATGTAAGGAGATGTACACCAGGAGACGTCATACTATGTAAGGAGGTGATCACCAGGAGACGTCATACTATGTAAGGAGATGTACACCAGGAGACGTCATACTATGTAAGGAGATGTACACCAGGAGACGTCATACTATGTAAGGAGATGTACACCAGGAGACGTCATACTATGTAAGGAGATGTACACCAGGAGGCGTCATACTATGTAAGGAGGTGATCACCAGGAGACGTCATACTATGTAAGGAGGTGTACACCAGGAGACGTCATACTATGTAAGGAGGTGATCACCAGGGGGCGTCATACTATGTAAGGAGGTGTACACCAGGAGACGTCATACTATGTAAGGAGATGTACACCAGGAGACGTCATACTATGTAAGGAGATGTACACCAGGAGGCGTCATACTATGTAAGGAGATGTACACCAGGAGGCGTCATACTATGTAAGGAGATGTACACCAGGAGGCGTCATACTATGTAAGGAGATGTACACCAGGAGACGTCATACTATGTAAGGAGATGTACACCAGGAGGCGTCATACTATGTAAGGAGATGTACACCAGGAGGCGTCATACTATGTAAGGAGATGTACACCAGGAGACGTCATACTATGTAAGGAGATGTACACCAGGAGGCGTCATACTATGTAAGGAGATGTACACCAGGAGACGTCATACTATGTAAGGAGATGTACACCAGGAGACGTCATACTATGTAAGGAGATGTACACCAGGAGACGTCATACTATGTAAGGAGGTGTACACCAGGAGGCGTCATACTATGTAAGGAGGTGTACACCAGGAGACGTCATACTATGTAAGGAGATGTACACCAGGGGGCGTCATACTATGTAAGGAGGTGTACACCAGGAGACGTCATACTATGTAAGGAGATGTACACAAGGAGGCGTCATACTATGTAAGGAGATGTACACCAGGAGGCGTCATACTATGTAAGGAGATGTACACCAGGAGACGTCATACTATGTAAGGAGGTGTACACCAGGAGGCGTCATACTATGTAAGGAGAGGTACACCAGGAGACGTCATACTATGTAAGGAGGTGTACACCAGGAGACGTCATACTATGTAAGGAGATGTACACCAGGAGACGTCATACTATGTAAGGAGATGTACACCAGGAGACGTCATACTATGTAAGGAGGTGATCACCAGGAGACGTCATACTATGTAAGGAGATGTACACCAGGGGGCGTCATACTATGTAAGGAGGTGTACACCAGGAGACGTCATACTATGTAAGGAGATGTACACCAGGAGACGTCATACTATGTAAGGAGGTGATCACCAGGAGACGTCATACTATGTAAGGAGGTGATCACCAGGAGACGTCATACTATGTAAGGAGGTGTACACCAGGGGGCGTCATACTATGTAAGGAGGTGTACACCAGGAGGCGTCATACTATGTAAGGAGATGTACACCAGGAGACGTCATACTATGTAAGGAGGTGTACACCAGGAGACGTCATACTATGTAAGGAGATGTACACCAGGAGACGTCATACTATGTAAGGAGATGTACACCAGGGGGCGTCATACTATGTAAGGAGGTGATCACCAGGAGACGTCATACTATGTAAGGAGGTGTACACCAGGAGACGTCATACTATGTAAGGAGATGTACACCAGGAGACGTCATACTATGTAAGGAGGTGATCACCAGGAGACGTCATACTATGTAAGGAGGTGATCACCAGGAGGCGTCATACTATGTAAGGAGGTGATCACCAGGAGACGTCATACTATGTAAGGAGGTGTACACCAGGAGACGTCATACTATGTAAGGAGGTGATCACCAGGAGACGTCATACTATGTAAGGAGGTGATCACCAGGAGGCGTCATACTATGTAAGGAGGTGATCACCAGGAGACGTCATACTATGTAAGGAGATGTACACCAGGGGGCGTCATACTATGTAAGGAGATGTACACCAGGAGACGTCATACTATGTAAGGAGATGTACACCAGGGGGCGTCATACTATGTAAGGAGGTGATCACCAGGAGACGTCATACTATGTAAGGAGATGTACACCAGGAGACGTCATACTATGTAAGGAGGTGATCACCAGGGGGCGTCATACTATGTAAGGAGGTGATCACCAGGAGACGTCATACTATGTAAGGAGATGTACACCAGGAGACGTCATACTATGTAAGGAGATGTACACCAGGAGACGTCATACTATGTAAGGAGATGTACACCAGGAGGCGTCATACTATGTAAGGAGATGATCACCAGGAGACGTCATACTATGTAAGGAGGTGTACACCAGGAGACGTCATACTATGTAAGGAGGTGATCACCAGGAGGCGTCATACTATGTAAGGAGATGATCACCAGGAGGCGTCATACTATGTAAGGAGATGTACACCAGGAGACGTCATACTATGTAAGGAGGTGATCACCAGGAGACGTCATACTATGTAAGGAGGTGTACACCAGGAGACGTCATACTATGTAAGGAGATGTACACCAGGAGACGTCATACTATGTAAGGAGATGTACACCAGGAGACGTCATACTATGTAAGGAGGTGTACACCAGGAGACGTCATACTATGTAAGGAGGTGTACACCAGGAGACGTCATACTATGTAAGGAGGTGATCACCAGGAGACGTCATACTATGTAAGGAGGTGATCACCAGGAGACGTCATACTATGTAAGGAGATGTACACCAGGAGGCGTCATACTATGTAAGGAGATGTACACCAGGAGACGTCATACTATGTAAGGAGATGTACACCAGGAGACGTCATACTATGTAAGGAGATGTACACCAGGGGGCGTCATACTATGTAAGGAGGTGATCACCAGGAGACGTCATACTATGTAAGGAGGTGTACACCAGGAGACGTCATACTATGTAAGGAGATGTACACCAGGAGACGTCATACTATGTAAGGAGATGTACACCAGGAGACGTCATACTATGTAAGGAGGTGATCACCAGGAGACGTCATACTATGTAAGGAGGTGTACACCAGGGGGCGTCATACTATGTAAGGAGATGTACACCAGGAGACGTCATACTATGTAAGGAGGTGATCACCAGGAGACGTCATACTATGTAAGGAGGTGTACACCAGGGGGCGTCATACTATGTAAGGAGATGTACACCAGGAGACGTCATACTATGTAAGGAGATGTACACCAGGGGGCGTCATACTATGTAAGGAGGTGTACACCAGGAGACGTCATACTATGTAAGGAGATGTACACCAGGAGACGTCATACTATGTAAGGAGATGTACACCAGGAGACGTCATACTATGTAAGGAGATGTACACCAGGAGACGTCATACTATGTAAGGAGGTGTACACCAGGAGACGTCATACTATGTAAGGAGATGTACACCAGGAGACGTCATACTATGTAAGGAGATGTACACCAGGAGACGTCATACTATGTAAGGAGATGTACACCAGGAGACGTCATACTATGTAAGGAGATGTACACCAGGAGACGTCATACTATGTAAGGAGATGTACACCAGGAGACGTCATACTATGTAAGGAGATGTACACCAGGAGACGTCATACTATGTAAGGAGATGTACACCAGGAGACGTCATACTATGTAAGGAGGTGATCACCAGGAGACGTCATACTATGTAAGGAGGTGATCACCAGGAGACGTCATACTATGTAAGGAGATGTACACCAGGAGACGTCATACTATGTAAGGAGATGTACACCAGGAGACGTCATACTATGTAAGGAGATGTACACCAGGAGACGTCATACTATGTAAGGAGGTGATCACCAGGAGACGTCATACTATGTAAGGAGGTGATCACCAGGAGACGTCATACTATGTAAGGAGGTGATCACCAGGAGGCGTCATACTATGTAAGGAGATGTACACCAGGAGACGTCATACTATGTAAGGAGGTGTACACCAGGAGACGTCATACTATGTAAGGAGGTGATCACCAGGAGGCGTCATACTATGTAAGGAGATGTACACCAGGAGACGTCATACTATGTAAGGAGATGTACACCAGGAGACGTCATACTATGTAAGGAGATGTACACCAGGGGGCGTCATACTATGTAAGGAGGTGATCACCAGGAGACGTCATACTATGTAAGGAGATGTACACCAGGAGGCGTCATACTATGTAAGGAGATGTACACCAGGAGACGTCATACTATGTAAGGAGGTGTACACCAGGGGGCGTCATACTATGTAAGGAGATGATCACCAGGAGACGTCATACTATGTAAGGAGATGTACACCAGGAGACGTCATACTATGTAAGGAGATGTACACCAGGGGGCGTCATACTATGTAAGGAGATGTACACCAGGAGACGTCATACTATGTAAGGAGATGTACACCAGGAGACGTCATACTATGTAAGGAGGTGTACACCAGGAGACGTCATACTATGTAAGGAGGTGTACACCAGGAGACGTCATACTATGTAAGGAGGTGATCACCAGGAGACGTCATACTATGTAAGGAGGTGTACACCAGGAGACGTCATACTATGTAAGGAGATGTACACCAGGAGACGTCATACTATGTAAGGAGGTGTACACCAGGAGACGTCATACTATGTAAGGAGGTGATCACCAGGAGACGTCATACTATGTAAGGAGATGTACACCAGGAGACGTCATACTATGTAAGGAGGTGTACACCAGGAGACGTCATACTATGTAAGGAGATGTACACCAGGAGGCGTCATACTATGTAAGGAGATGTACACCAGGAGACGTCATACTATGTAAGGAGGTGATCACCAGGAGACGTCATACTATGTAAGGAGATGTACACCAGGGGGCGTCATACTATGTAAGGAGGTGTACACCAGGAGACGTCATACTATGTAAGGAGGTGATCACCAGGAGACGTCATACTATGTAAGGAGATGTACACCAGGAGACGTCATACTATGTAAGGAGATGTACACCAGGAGACGTCATACTATGTAAGGAGGTGATCACCAGGAGACGTCATACTATGTAAGGAGATGTACACCAGGAGGCGTCATACTATGTAAGGAGATGTACACCAGGAGACGTCATACTATGTAAGGAGTGTACACCAGGAGACGTCATACTATGTAAGGAGATGTACACCAGGAGACGTCATACTATGTAAGGAGATGTACACCAGGAGACGTCATACTATGTAAGGAGGTGTTCACCAGGAGACGTCATACTATGTAAGGAGGTGTACACCAGGAGGCGTCATACTATGTAAGGAGATGTACACCAGGAGACGTCATACTATGTAAGGAGATGTACACCAGGAGACGTCATACTATGTAAGGAGATGATCACCAGGAGACGTCATACTATGTAAGGAGATGTACACCAGGAGACGTCATACTATGTAAGGAGATGTACACCAGGAGACGTCATACTATGTAAGGAGATGTACACCAGGAGACGTCATACTATGTAAGGAGGTGTACACCAGGAGACGTCATACTATGTAAGGAGGTGATCACCAGGAGACGTCATACTATGTAAGGAGATGTACACCAGGAGACGTCATACTATGTAAGGAGATGTACACCAGGAGACGTCATACTATGTAAGGAGATGTACACCAGGAGACGTCATACTATGTAAGGAGATGTACACCAGGAGACGTCATACTATGTAAGGAGATGTACACCAGGAGACGTCATACTATGTAAGGAGATGTACACCAGGAGACGTCATACTATGTAAGGAGATGATCACCAGGAGACGTCATACTATGTAAGGAGATGTACACCAGGAGACGTCATACTATGTAAGGAGATGATCACCAGGAGACGTCATACTATGTAAGGAGATGTACACCAGGAGGCGTCATACTATGTAAGGAGATGTACACCAGGAGACGTCATACTATGTAAGGAGATGTACACCAGGAGACGTCATACTATGTAAGGAGGTGACACCAGGGGGCGTCATACTATGTAAGGAGGTGATCACCAGAGACGTCATACTATGTAAGGAGATGTACACCAGGAGACGTCATACTATGTAAGGAGGTGTACACCAGGAGACGTCATACTATGTAAGGAGATGTACACCAGGAGACGTCATACTATGTAAGGAGATGTACACCAGGAGACGTCATACTATGTAAGGAGGTGATCACCAGGAGACGTCATACTATGTAAGGAGATGTACACCAGGAGACGTCATACTATGTAAGGAGGTGATACACCAGGAGACGTCATACTATGTAAGGAGATGTACACCAGGAGACGTCATACTATGTAAGGAGATGTACACCAGGAGACGTCATACTATGTAAGGAGATGTACACCAGGAGACGTCATACTATGTAAGGAGGTGTACACCAGGAGACGTCATACTATGTAAGGAGATGTACACCAGGAGACGTCATACTATGTAAGGAGATGTACACCAGGAGACGTCATACTATGTAAGGAGATGTACACCAGGAGACGTCATACTATGTAAGGAGGTGTACACCAGGAGACGTCATACTATGTAAGGAGGTGATCACCAGGAGACGTCATACTATGTAAGGAGATGTACACCAGGAGGCCGTCATACTATGTAAGGAGGTGATCCAGGAGACGTCATACTATGTAAGGAGATGTACACCAGGAGGCGTCATACTATGTAAGGAGATGTACACCAGGAGGCGTCATACTATGTAAGGAGATGTACACCAGGAGACGTCATACTATGTAAGGAGATGTACACCAGGAGGCGTCATACTATGTAAGGAGATGTACACCAGGAGACGTCATACTATGTAAGGAGATGTACACCAGGAGACGTCATACTATGTAAGGAGATGTACACCAGGAGACGTCATACTATGTAAGGAGGTGTACACCAGGAGACGTCATACTATGTAAGGAGGTGATCACCAGGAGACGTCATACTATGTAAGGAGATGTACACCAGGAGACGTCATACTATGTAAGGAGATGTACACCAGGAGACGTCATACTATGTAAGGAGATGTACACCAGGAGACGTCATACTATGTAAGGAGATGTACACCAGGAGACGTCATACTATGTAAGGAGGTGTACACCAGGAGACGTCATACTATGTAAGGAGGTGATCACCAGGAGACGTCATACTATGTAAGGAGGTGATCACCAGGAGACGTCATACTATGTAAGGAGGTGATCACCAGGAGACGTCATACTATGTAAGGAGGTGTACACCAGGAGACGTCATACTATGTAAGGAGATGTACACCAGGAGACGTCATACTATGTAAGGAGATGTACACCAGGAGACGTCATACTATGTAAGGAGATGTACACCAGGAGACGTCATACTATGTAAGGAGATGTACACCAGGAGACGTCATACTATGTAAGGAGGTGTACACCAGGAGACGTCATACTATGTAAGGAGATGATCACCAGGAGACGTCATACTATGTAAGGAGGTGTACACCAGGAGACGTCATACTATGTAAGGAGGTGATCACCAGGAGACGTCATACTATGTAAGGAGGTGATCACCAGGAGACGTCATACTATGTAAGGAGATGTACACCAGGAGACGTCATACTATGTAAGGAGATGTACACCAGGAGACGTCATACTATGTAAGGAGATGTACACCAGGAGACGTCATACTATGTAAGGAGATGTACACCAGGAGACGTCATACTATGTAAGGAGGTGATCACCAGGAGGCGTCATACTATGTAAGGAGGTGATCACCAGGAGACGTCATACTATGTAAGGAGGTGATCACCAGGAGACGTCATACTATGTAAGGAGGTGTACACCAGGAGACGTCATACTATGTAAGGAGATGTACACCAGGAGACGTCATACTATGTAAGGAGGTGTACACCAGGAGACGTCATACTATGTAAGGAGGTGTACACCAGGAGACGTCATACTATGTAAGGAGATGTACACCAGGAGACGTCATACTATGTAAGGAGATGTACACCAGGAGACGTCATACTATGTAAGGAGGTGTACACCAGGGGGCGTCATACTATGTAAGGAGGTGTACACCAGGAGACGTCATACTATGTAAGGAGGTGATCACCAGGAGACGTCATACTATGTAAGGAGGTGTACACCAGGAGACGTCATACTATGTAAGGAGATGTACACCAGGAGGCGTCATACTATGTAAGGAGGTGTACACCAGGAGACGTCATACTATGTAAGGAGGTGTACACCAGGAGACGTCATACTATGTAAGGAGATGTACACCAGGGGGCGTCATACTATGTAAGGAGATGTACACCAGGAGACGTCATACTATGTAAGGAGGTGATCACCAGGAGACGTCATACTATGTAAGGAGGTGATCACCAGGAGGCGTCATACTATGTAAGGAGATGTACACCAGGAGACGTCATACTATGTAAGGAGATGTACACCAGGAGACGTCATACTATGTAAGGAGGTGATCACCAGGAGGCGTCATACTATGTAAGGAGATGTACACCAGGAGACGTCATACTATGTAAGGAGATGTACACCAGGAGACGTCATACTATGTAAGGAGGTGTACACCAGGAGACGTCATACTATGTAAGGAGGTGTACACCAGGAGACGTCATACTATGTAAGGAGATGTACACCAGGAGACGTCATACTATGTAAGGAGATGTACACCAGGAGGCGTCATACTATGTAAGGAGATGTACACCAGGAGACGTCATACTATGTAAGGAGATGTACACCAGGAGACGTCATACTATGTAAGGAGATGTACACCAGGAGGCGTCATACTATGTAAGGAGGTGATCACCAGGAGACGTCATACTATGTAAGGAGATGTACACCAGGAGACGTCATACTATGTAAGGAGGTGTACACCAGGAGACGTCATACTATGTAAGGAGATGATCACCAGGAGACGTCATACTATGTAAGGAGGTGTACACCAGGAGACGTCATACTATGTAAGGAGGTGATCACCAGGAGACGTCATACTATGTAAGGAGGTGATCACCAGGAGACGTCATACTATGTAAGGAGATGTACACCAGGAGACGTCATACTATGTAAGGAGGTGTACACCAGGAGGCGTCATACTATGTAAGGAGATGTACACCAGGAGACGTCATACTATGTAAGGAGATGTACACCAGGGGGCGTCATACTATGTAAGGAGATGTACACCAGGAGACGTCATACTATGTAAGGAGGTGATCACCAGGAGACGTCATACTATGTAAGGAGGTGATCACCAGGAGACGTCATACTATGTAAGGAGGTGATCACCAGGAGACGTCATACTATGTAAGGAGGTGTACACCAGGAGACGTCATACTATGTAAGGAGATGTACACCAGGAGACGTCATACTATGTAAGGAGATGTACACCAGGAGACGTCATACTATGTAAGGAGGTGTACACCAGGAGACGTCATACTATGTAAGGAGATGTACACCAGGAGACGTCATACTATGTAAGGAGGTGTACACCAGGGGGCGTCATACTATGTAAGGAGGTGTACACCAGGAGACGTCATACTATGTAAGGAGGTGATCACCAGGAGACGTCATACTATGTAAGGAGGTGATCACCAGGAGGCGTCATACTATGTAAGGAGATGTACACCAGGAGACGTCATACTATGTAAGGAGGTGTACACCAGGAGACGTCATACTATGTAAGGAGGTGACACCAGGAGGCGTCATACTATGTAAGGAGATGTACACCAGGAGACGTCATACTATGTAAGGAGATGTACACCAGGAGACGTCATACTATGTAAGGAGGTGTACACCAGGAGACGTCATACTATGTAAGGAGGTGTACACCAGGAGACGTCATACTATGTAAGGAGATGTACACCAGAGACGTCATACTATGTAAGGAGATGTACACCAGGAGACGTCATACTATGTAAGGAGATGTACACCAGGAGACGTCATACTATGTAAGGAGGTGTACACCAGGAGACGTCATACTATGTAAGGAGATGTACACCAGGAGACGTCATACTATGTAAGGAGGTGTACACCAGGAGACGTCATACTATGTAAGGAGAGTGTACACCAGGAGACGTCATACTATGTAAGGAGATGTACACCAGGAGACGTCATACTATGTAAGGAGGTGTACACCAGGAGACGTCATACTATGTAAGGAGGTGTACACCAGGAGACGTCATACTATGTAAGGAGGTGATCACCAGGAGACGTCATACTATGTAAGGAGATGTACACCAGGAGACGTCATACTATGTAAGGAGGTGTACACCAGGAGACGTCATACTATGTAAGGAGGTGTACACAGGAGACGTCATACTATGTAAGGAGATGTACACCAGGAGACGTCATACTATGTAAGGAGGTGTACACCAGGGGACGTCATACTATGTAAGAGGTGTACACAGGAGACTTCATACTATGTAAGGAGGTGATCACCAGAGACGTCATACTATGTAAGGAGATGTACACCAGGAGGCGCATATTATGTAAGGAGGTGTACACCAGGAGACGTCATACTATGTAAGGAGGATGTACACCAGGAGACGTCATACTATGTAAGGAGATGTACACCAGGGAAGACCGTCATACTATGTAAGGAGGTGTACACCAGAGACGGGGTCGGATACT
>NW_027285432.1:0-51053 GCF_040894005.1 Engystomops pustulosus | reverse complement strand
ATATGGCCATTCCATGCCTCCAGTATATAGTCCCAGTATATGGCCAGCCCATGCCCCCAGTATATAGTCCCAGTATATGGCCAGCCCATGCCCCCAGTATATAGTCCCAGTATATAGCCCCCAGTATATGGCCAGCCCGTACCTCCAGTATATAGCCCCAGTCTATGGCCAGTCCATCCCCCAGTATATGGCCAGCCCATGCCCCTAGTATATAGCCCCAGTATATGGCCAGTCCATCCCCCAGTATATAGCCCCCAGTATATGGCCAGTCCATCCCCCAGGATATAACCCCAGTATATGGCCAGCCCATGCCCCCAGTATATAGTCCCAGTATATGGCCAGCCCATGCCCCCAGTATATAGTCCCAGTATATGGCCAGCCCATGCCCCCAGTATATAGCCAGTCCATTCCCCCAGTATATAGCCCCCAGTATATGGCCAGCCCATGCCCCTCGTATATAGCCCCCAGTATATGGCCAGCCCATGCCTCCAGTATATAGCCCCAGTCTATGGCCAGTCCATCCCCCAGGATATAGCCCCAGTATATGGCCAGTCCATGCCCCTCGTATATAGCCCCCAGTATATGGCCAGCCCATGCCTCCAGTATATAGCCCCCAGTATATGGCCAGCCCATGCCCCTCGTATATAGCCCCCAGTATATGGCCAGTCCATGCCCCCAGTATATAGCCCCAGTATATGGGCAGCCCATACCTCCAGTATATAGTCCCAGTATATGGCCAGTCCATGCCCCCAGTATATAGCCCCAGTATATGGCCAGCCCATGCCCCCAGTATATAGTCCCAGTATATGGCCAGCCCATGCCCCCAGTATATAGTCCCAGTATATGGCCAGCCCATGCCCCCAGTATATAGTCCCAGTATATGGCCAGCCCATGCCCCCAGTATATAGCCCCAGTATATGGCCAGCCCATGCCCCCAGTATATAGTCCCAGTATATGGCCAGTCCATTCCCCCAGTATATAGTCCCAGTATATGGCCAGTCCATTCCCCCAGTATATAGTCCCAGTATATGGCCAGCCCATGCCCCCAGTATATAGCCCCAGTATATAGTCCCAGAATATGGCCAGTCCATGCCCCCAGTATATAGTCCCAGTATATGGCCAGTCCATGCCTCCAGTATATAGTCCCAGTATATGGCCAGTCCATGCCCCCACTATATAGTCCCAGTATATGGCCACCCCATGCCCCCAGTATATAGCCCCAGTATATGGCCAGCCCATATCTCCAGTATATAGCCCCAGTATATGGCCAGCTTATGCCCCCAGTATATAGCCCCAGTATATGGCCAGCCCATGTACTCCAGAATATAGCCCCATTATATGGACAGCCCATGCCCCTCGTATATAGCCCCAGTATATGGCCAGCCCATGTCCCCAATATATAGCCCCAGTATATGGACAGCCCATGCCCCTCGTATATAGCCCCCAGTATATGGCCAGCCCATGCCCCCAGTATATAGCCCCAGTATATGGCCAGCCCCTGCCCCCAGTATATAGCCAGCCCATGCCCCCGGTATATGGCCCGCCCATGCCCCCAGTATATGGCCAGTCCATTCCCCCAGTATATAGCCCCCAGTATATGTCCAGCCCATGTCCCTCGTATATAGCCCCCAGTATATGGCCAGCCCATGCCCCTCGTATAAAGCCCCCAGCATATGGCCAGCCCATGCCTCCAGTATATAGCCCCCAGTATATGGCCAGCCCATGCCCCCAGTATATAGCCCCAGTATATGGCCAGCCCATGCCCCCAGTATATAGCCCCAGTATATGGACAGCCCATGCCCCCAGTATATAGCCCCAGTATATGGACAGCCCATGCCCCTCGTATATAGCCCCCAGTATATGGCCAGCCCATACCTCCAGTGTATAGCCCCAGTCTATGGCCAGTCCATCCCCCAGTATATGGCCAGCCCATGCCCCTAGTATATAGCCCCAGTATATGGCCAGTCCATCCCCCAGTATATAGCCCCCAGTATATGGCCAGTCCATCCCCCAGGATATAGCCCCAGTATATGGCCAGTCCATCCCCCAGGATATAGCCCCAGTATATGGCCAGCCCATGCCCCCAGTATATGGCCAGCCCATGCCCCCAGTATATAGCCCCAGTATATGGCCAGTCCATGCCCCCAGTATATAGTCCCAGTATATGGCCAGCCCATGCCCCCAGTATATAGTCCCAGTATATGGCCAGCCCATGCCCCAAGTATATAGCCCCAGTATATGGCCAGCCCATGCCCCCAGTATATAGCCCCAGTATATAGTCCTAGTATATGGCCAGTCCATGCCCCCAGTATATAGTCCCAGTATATGGCCAGTCCATGCCTCCAGTATATAGTCCCAGTGTATGGCCAGCCCATGCCCCCAGTATATAGTCCCAGTATATGGCCAGCCCATACCCACAGTATATAGTCCCAGTATATGGCCAGCCCATGCCCCTAGTATATAGCCCCAGTAAATGGCCAACCCATGCCCCAAGTATATAGTCCCAGTATATGGCCAGTCCATCCCCCAGTATATAGCCCCCAGTATATGGCCAGTCCATCCCCCAGGATATAGCCCCAGTATATGGCCAGTCCATCCCCCAGGATATAGCCCCAGTATATGGCCAGCCCATGCCCCCAGTATATGGCCAGCCCATGCCCCCAGTATATAGCCCCAGTATATGGCCAGTCCATGTCCCCAGTATATAGTCCCAGTATATGGCCAGCCCATGCCCCTAGTATATAGTCCCAGTATATGGCCAGCCCATGCCCCAAGTATATAGCCCCAGTATATGGCCAGCCCATGCCCCCAGTATATAGCCCCAGTATATAGTCCTAGTATATGGCCAGTCCATGCCCCCAGTATATAGTCCCAGTATATGGCCAGTCCATGCCTCCAGTATATAGTCCCAGTGTATGGCCAGCCCATGCCCCCAGTATATAGTCCCAGTATATGGCCAGCCCATACCCACAGTATATAGTCCCAGTATATGGCCAGCCCATGCCCCTAGTATATAGCCCCAGTATATGGCCAACCCATTCCCCAAGTATATAGTCCCAGTATATGGCCAGTCCATGCCTCCAGTATATAGTCCCAGTATATGGCCAGCCCATGCCCCCAGTATATAGTCCCAGTATATGGCCAGCCCATGCCCCCAGTATATAGTCCCAGTATATGGCCAGCCCATGCCCCCAGTATATAGCCCCAGTATATGGCCAGCCCATGCCCCCAGTATATAGTCCCAGTATATGGCCATTCCATGCCTCCAGTATATAGTCCCAGTATATGGCCAGCCCATGCCCCCAGTATATAGTCCCAGTATATGGCCAGCCCATGCCCTCAGTATATAGTCCCAGTATATGGCCAGCCCATGCCCTCAGTATATAGCCCCAGTATATGGCCAGTCCATGCCCCCAGTATATAGTCCCAGTATATGGCCATTCCATGCCTCCAGTATATTGTCCCAGTATATGGCCAGCCCATGCCCCCAGTATATAGTCCCAGTATATGGCCAGCCCATGCCCCCAGTATATAGTCCCAGTATATAGCCCCCAGTATATGGCCAGCCCATGCCCCCAGTATATAGTCCCAGTATATAGCCCCCAGTATATGGCCAGCCCATACCTCCAGTATATAGCCCCAGTCTATGGCCAGACCATCCCCCAGTATATGGCCAGCCCATGCCCCTAGTATATAGCCCCAGTATATGGCCAGTCCATCCCCCAGTATATAGCCCCCAGTATATGGCCAGTCCATCCCCCAGGATATAGTCCCAGTATATGGCCAGTCCATCGCCCAGGATATAGCCCCAGTATATGGCCAGCCCATGCCCCAAGTATATAGTCCCAGTATATGGCCAGCCCCTGCCCCAAGTATATAGCCCCAGTATATGGCCAGCCCATGCCCCCAGTATATAGCCCCAGTATATGGCCAGCCCATGCCCCCAGTATATAGCCCCAGTATATGGCCAGCCCATGCCCCCAGTATATAGTCCCAGTATATGGCCAGCCCATGCCCCCAGTATATAGCCCCAGTATATGGCCAGCCCATGCCCCCAGGATATAGCCCCAGTATATGGCCAGCCCATGCCCCCAGTATATAGTCCCAGTATATGGCCAGCCCATGCCCCAAGTATATAGCTCCAGTATATGGCCAGCCCATGCCCCCAGGATATAGCCCCAGTATATGGCCAGCCCATGCCCCCAGTATATAGTCCCAGTATATGGCCAGCCCATGCCCCCAGGATATAGCCCCAGTATATGGCCAGCCCATGCCCCCAGTATATAGTCCCAGTATATGGCCAGCCCATACCTCCAGTATATAGCTCCAGTATATGGCCAGCCCATGCCCCCAGGATATAGCCCCAGTATATGGCCAGCCCATGCCCCCAGTATATAGTCCCAGTATATGGCCAGCCCATGCCCCCAGGATATAGCCCCAGTATATGGCCAGCCCATGCCCCCAGTATATAGTCCCAGTATATGGCCAGCCCATACCTCCAGTATATAGCCCCAGTATATGGCCAGCCCATGCCCCCAGTATATAGCCCCAGTATATGGACAGCCCATGCCCCTCGTATATAGTCCCCAGTATATAGCCCCCAGTATATGGCCAGCCCATACCTCCAGTATATAGCCCCAGTCTATGGCCAGTCCATCCCCCAGTATATGGCCAGCCCATGCCCCTAGTATATAGCCCCAGTATATGGCCAGTCCATCCCCCAGTATATAGCCCCCAGTATATGGCCAGTCCATCCCCCAGGATATAGTCCCAGTATATGGCCAGTCCATCGCCCAGGATATAGCCCCAGTATATGGCCAGCCCATGCCCCCAGTATATAGTTCCAGTATATGGCCAGCCCCTGCCCCAAGTATATAGCCCCAGTATATGGCCAGCCCATGCCCCCAGTATATAGCCCCAGTATATGGCCAGCCCATGCCCCCAGTATATAGCCCCAGTATATGGCCAGCCCATGCCCCCAGTATATAGTCCCAGTATATGGCCAGCCCATGCCCCCAGTATATAGCCCCAGTATATGGCCAGCCCATGCCCCCAGGATATAGCCCCAGTATATGGCCAGCCCATGCCCCCAGTATATAGTCCCAGTATATGGCCAGCCCATGCCCCAAGTATATAGCTCCAGTATATGGCCAGCCCATGCCCCCAGGATATAGCCCCAGTATATGGCCAGCCCAAGTCCCCCAGTATATAGTCCCAGTATATGGCCAGCCCATGCCCCCAGGATATAGCCCCAGTATATGGCCAGCCCATGCCCCCAGTATATAGTCCCAGTATATGGCCAGCCCATGCCCCCAGTATATAGCCCCAGCATATGGCCAGCCCATGCCCCCAGTATATAGTCCCAGTATATGGCCAGCCCATGCCCCAAGTATATAGCTCCAGTATATGGCCATTCCATGCCCCCAGGATATAGCCCCAGTATATGGCCAGCCCATGCCCCCAGTATATAGTCCCAGTATATGGCCAGCCCATGCCCCAAGTATATAGCCCCAGTATATGGCCAGCCCATGCCCCCAGTATATTGCCCCAGTATATGGCCAGCTTATGCCCCCAGTATATAGCCCCAGTATATGGCCAGCCCATGCCCCCAGTATATAGTCCCAATATATGGCCAGCCCATGCCCCCAGTATATAGCCCCAGTATATGGCCAGCCCATGCCCCCAGGATATAGCCCCAGTATATGGCCAGCCCATGCCCCCAGTATATAGTCCCAGTATATGGCCAGCCCATGCCCCAAGTATATAGCTCCAGTATATGGCCAGCCCATGCCCCCAGGATATAGCCCCAGTATATGGCCAGCCCATGACCCTCGTATATAGGCCCAGTATATGGACAGCCCATGCCCCCAGTATATAGCCCCAGTATATGGCCAGCCCATGCCCCCAGTATATAGTCCCAGTATATGGCCAGCCCATGCCCCCAGTATATAGTCCCAGTATATGGCCAGCCCATGCCCCCAGGATATAGCCCCAGTATATGGCCAGCCCATGCCCCCAGTATATAGCCCCAGTATATGGCCAGCCCATGCCTCTCGTATATAGCCCCCAGTATATGGCCAGCCCATGCCCCCAGTATATAGCCCCAGTATAGGGCCAGCCCATACCTCCAGTATATAGCCTCAGTATATGGCCAGCCGATGCCCCCAGTATATAGCCCCAGTATATGGCCAGCCCATGCCCTCAGTATATAGCCCCAGTATATGGCCAGCCCATACCTCCAGTATATAGCCCCAGTCTATGGCCAGTCCATCCCCCAGGATATAGCCCCAGTATATAGTCCCAGTATATGGCCAGCCCATACCTCCAGTATATAGTCCCAGTATATGGCCAGTCCATGCCCCCAGTATATAGGCCCAGTATATGGCCAGCCCATGCCCCCAGTATAAAGCCCCAGTATATAGTCCCAGTATATGGCCAGTCCATGCCCCCAGTATATGGTCCCAGTATATGGCCAGTCCATGCCCCCAGTATATAGCCCCAGTATATGGCCAGTCCATGCCCCCAGTATATAGTCCCTGTATATGGCCAGCCCATGCCCCCAGTATATACCCCCAGTATATGGCCAGCCCATGCCCCCAGTATATAGTCCCAGTATATGGCCAGCCCATACCTCCAGTATATAGCCCCAGTATATAGCCCCCAGTATATGGCCAGCCCATACCTCCAGTATATAGCCCCAGTCTATGGCCAGTCCATCCCCCAGTATATGGCCAGCCCATGCCCCTAGTATATAGCCCCAGTATATGGCCAGTCCATCCCCCAGTATATAGCCCCCAGTATATGGCCAGTCCATCCCCCAGGATATAGTCCCAGTATATGGCCAGTCCATCGCCCAGGATATAGCCCCAGTATATGGCCAGCCCATGCCCCCAGTATATAGTCCCAGTATATGGCCAGCCCCTGCCCCAAGTATATAGCCCCAGTATATGGCCAGCCCATGCCTCCAGTATATAGCCCCCAGTATATGGACAGCCCATGCCCCTCGTATATATAGCCCCCAGTATATGGCCAGCCCATGCCCCCAGTATATAGCCCCAGTATATGGCCAGCACATACCTTCAGTATATAGCCCCAGTATATGGCCAGCCCATGCCTTCAGTATATAGCCCCCAGTATATGGCCAGCCCATGCCCCTCGTATGTAGCCCCCAGTACATGGCCAGCCCATGCCCCCAGTATATAGCCCCAGTATAGGGCCAGCCCATACCTCCAGTATATAGCCTCAGTATATGGCCAGCCGATGCCCCCAGTATATAGCCCCAGTATATGGCCAGCCCATGCCCTCAGTATATAGCCCCAGTATATGGCCAGCCCATACCTCCAGTATATAGCCCCAGTCTATGGCCAGTCCATCCCCCAGGATATAGCCCCAGTTTATAGTCCCAGTATATGGCCAGCCCATACCTCCAGTATATAGTCCCAGTATATGGCCAGTCCATGCCCCCAGTATATAGGCCCAGTATATGGCCAGCCCATGCCCCCAGTATATAGTCCCAGTATATGGCCAGTCCATGCCCCCAGTATATGGTCCCAGTATATGGCCAGTCCATGCCCCCAGTATATAGCCCCAGTATATGGCCAGTCCATGCCCCCAGTATATAGTCCCTGTATATGGCCAGCCCATGCCCCCAGTATATAGCCCCAGTATATGGCCAGCCCATGCCCCCAGTATATAGTCCCAGTATATGGCCAGCCCATGCCCCCAGTATATAGTCCCAGTATATGGCCAGCCCATGCCCCCAGCATATAGCCCCAGTATATGGCCAGCCCATGCCCCCAGTATATAGCCCCAGTATATGGCCAGCCCATGCCTCTCGTATATAGCCCCCAGTATATGGCCAGCCCATGCCCCCAGTATATAGCCCCAGTATAGGGCCAGCCCATACCTCCAGTATATAGCCTCAGTATATGGCCAGCCGATGCCCCCAGTATATAGCCCCAGTATATGGCCAGCCCATGCCCCCAGTATATAGTCCCAGTATATGGCCAGCCCATGCCCCCAGTATATAGTCCCAGTATATGGCCAGCCCATGCCCCCAGGATATAGCCCCAGTATATGGCCAGCCCATGCCCCCAGTATATAGCCCCAGTATATGGCCAGCCCATGCCTCTCGTATATAGCCCCCAGTATATGGCCAGCCCATGCCCCCAGTATATAGCCCCAGTATAGGGCCAGCCCATACCTCCAGTATATAGCCTCAGTATATGGCCAGCCGATGCCCCCAGTATATAGCCCCAGTATATGGCCAGCCCATGCCCTCAGTATATAGCCCCAGTATATGGCCAGCCCATGCCCTCAGTATATAGCCCCAGTATATGGCCAGCCCATACCTCCAGTATATAGCCCCAGTCTATGGCCAGTCCATCCCCCAGGATATAGCCCCAGTATATAGTCCCAGCATGGCCGGCGCCAGCACCCGGCTTACCCGGGCAAGTGCCGGGGCCCCAGAGGTCCCAGAGGGGCCCACGGCACAAACTTGCAACATAAGTAAGCTCAATTACATCGGCATACTTCGCCGATGTAATTGAGATAAGCGCCGTACTCACAGTGCCGGCGCGGCTGACAAGGGGCGGCACCGCAAGTGGACCCTCACACAATATAAGTGCATCGGCGCTGCCGATGTATTTCTGCTGCGGAGCGTCTAATACTGTGCAGGACGCTGCCGGCGTGATGACGTCACGCCGCCAGCGTCCCTGCTGCTGCACGACAGACACTGCTGTCACTCGGAAGATGTAGAAGAAGTGTGCAACGCTTCAGGTAAGTTAGCGTTTATTATTTTTAGCTGGTCACTAATAATGTGTTTTTTATTAATTCATGGAGCCTGTCTGGGGGGTATATTAGTTAATGGAGGGTGGTGTGTGTGTGCGTGGGGGGAGGTATATAAATGAATGGAGCCTGGTGGGGGGGGGGGTGTATATAAATGAATGGAGCCGGGGTGGGGGTGGGGGGTTGTATGTAAATGAATGGAGCCGGGGGGGGGGGGGGTTGTATGTAAATGAATGGAGTCAGGGGGGGGGTTGTATGTAAATGAATGGAGTCTGGGGGGGGTGTATGTAGATGAATGGAGCTTGGGGGGGGGGTGTATATAAATGAATGGAGCCTGGGTGGTGGTGGTGGGGGCTTATATAAATGAATGGAGCCGGGGGGGGTGTATATTAATTAATGGAGCCTGGGGGGGGGGGTGTATATTAATAATGGAGCCTGGGGGGGGGTGAATATTGGAGCCTGGTGGGTATATTTATTACTGTATTCTGGCTGGGAAGGGGTGCATATTAATTAATGGTGCCTGACTGGGGGGTGTATATTAATATTCGTATCTTAAGGTTTTGCGTTTTTAATGCCACCACATGAGTTCACTGCTAAGGGGCCCATTGAGGCACTGTCGCCCAGGGGCCCACTGAAACCTGGAGCCGGCCCTGATGCAGAGCAATGCTTGTCAACACTGGAGTATAATACATCTCATGTCATACAGGGACGCAGAGTCACAGAGGGGTCAGAGCACCCAAGCTGACCCCTGACCACTGCTGGCTATGATAGAAAGGTGTCAGGACACAGGACATGGCAGCTCGCTGTGTATGGGGGGTGTAGTCACAGAGGGGTCAGAGCGCCCATGCTGACCCCTGACCACTGCTGGCTATGATAGAAAGGTGTCAGGACACAGGACATGGCAGCTCGCTGTGTATGGGGGGTGTAGTCACAGAGGGGTCAGAGCACCCATGCTGACCCCTGACCACTGCTGGCTATGATAGAAAGGTGTCAGGATACACAGGACATGGCAGCTCGCTGTGTATGGGGGGTGTAGTCACAGAGAGGTCAGAGCACCCATGCTGACCCCTGACCACTGCTGGCTATGATAGAAAGGTGTCAGGACCCAGGACATGGCAGCTCACTGTGTATGGGGGGTGTAGTCACAGAGGGGTAAGAGCACCCATGCTGACCCCTGACCACTGCTGGCTATGATAGAAAGGTGTCAGGACACACAGGACATGGCAGCTCACTGTGTATGGGGGGTGTAGTCACAGAGAGGTCAGAGCACCCATGCTGACCCCTGACCACTGCTGGCTATGATAGAAAGGTGTCAGGACACACAGGACATGGCAGCTCCCTGTGTATGGGGGGTGTAGTCACAGAGGGGTCAGAGCGCCCATGCTGACCCCTGACCACTGCTGGCTATAATAGAAAGGTGTCAGAACACACAGGACATGGCAGCTCGCTGTGTATGGGGGGTGTAGTCACAGAGGGGTCAGAGCACCCATGCTGACCCCTGACCACTGCTGGCTATGATAGAAAGGTGTCAGGATACACAGGACATGGCAGCTCACTGTGTATGGGGGGTGTAGTCACAGAGGGGTCAGAGCGCCCATGCTGACCCCTGACCACTGCTGGCTATGATAGAAAGGTGTCAGGACACACAGGACATGGCAGCTCACTGTGTATGAGGGGTGTAGTCACAGAGGGGTCAGAGCACCCATGCTGACCCCTGACCACTGCTGGCTATGATAGAAAGGTGTCAGGACCCAGGACATGGCAGCTCGCTGTGTATGGGGGGTGTAGTCACAGAGGGGTCAGAGCGCCCATGCTTACCCCTGACCACTGCTGGCTATGATACAAAGGTGTCAGGACACACAGGACATGGCAGCTCGCTGTGTATGGGGGGTGTAGTCACAGAGAGGTCAGAGCGCCCATGCTGACCCCTGACCACTGCTGGCTATGATAGAAAGGTGTCAGGACACGGCAGCTCGCTGTGTATGGGGTGTGTAGTCACAGAGAGGTCAGAGCACCCATGCTGACCCCTGACCACTGCTGGCTATGATAGAAAGGTGTCAGGACCCAGGACATGGCAGCTCACTGTGTATGGGGGGTGTAGTCACAGAGGGGTCAGAGCGCCCATGCTTACCCCTGACCACTGCTGGCTATGATAGAAAGGTGTCAGGGCACAGGACATGGCAGCTCGCTGTGTATGGGGGGTGTAGTCACAGAGGGGTCAGAGCACCCATGCTGACCCCTGACCACTGCTGGCTATGATAGAAAGGTGTCAGGACACAGGACATGGCAGCTCGCTGTGTATGGGGGGTGTAGTCACAGAGGGGTCAGAGCGCCCATGCTGACCCCTGACCACTGCTGGCTATGATAGAAAGGTGTCAGGACATACAGGACATGGCAGCTCGCTGTGTATGGGGGTGTAGTCACACAGGGGTCAGAGCGCCCATGCTGACCCCTGACCACTGCTGGCTATGATAGAAAGGTGTCAGGACACACAGGACATGGCAGCTCGCTGTGTATGGGGGGTGTAGTCACAGAGGGGTCAGAGCACCCATGCTGACCCCTGACCACTGCTGGCTATGATAGAAAGGTGTCAGGACACACAGGACATGGCAGCTCGCTGTGTATGGGGAGGTGTAGTCACAGAGGGGTCAGAGCACCCATGCTGACCCCTGACCACTGCTGGCTATGATAGAAAGGTGTCAGGACACACAGGACATGGCAGCTCGCTGTGTATGGGGAGGTGTAGTCACAGAGGGGTCAGAGCACCCATGCTGATCCCTGACCACTGCTGGCTATGATAGAAAGGTGTCAGGACACACAGGACATGGCAGCTCGCTGTGTATGGGGGGGGGGGGGGTGTAATCACAGAGGGGTCAGAGCACCCATGCTGACCCCTGACCACTGGCGGCGTCCCCGGTGTCACACACGTGTAATGTGCGGCTGTACATGCGTCCCCGGTGTCACACACGTGTAATGTGCGGCTGTACGTGCGTCCCCGGTGTCACACACGTGTAATGTGCGGCTGTACGTGCGTCCCCGGTGTCACACACGTGTAATGTGCGGCTGTACGTGCGTCCCCGGTGTCACACACGTGTAATGTGCGGCTGTACGTGCGTCCCCGGTGTCACACACGTGTAATGTGCGGCTGTACGTGCGTCCCCGGTGTCACACACGTGTAATGTGCGGCTGTACATGGGTCCCCGGTGTCACACACGTGTAATGTGCGGCTGTACATGGGTCCCCGGTGTCACACACGTGTAATGTGCGGCTGTACATGGGTCCCCGGTGTCACACACGTGTAATGTGCGGCTGTACATGGGTCCCCGGTGTCACACACGTGTAATGTGCGGCTGTACATGGGTCCCCGGTGTCACACACGTGTAATGTGCGGCTGTACATGGGTCCCCGGTGTCACACACGTGTAATGTGCGGCTGTACATGCGTCCCCGGTGTCACACACGTGTAATGTGCGGCTGTACATGCGTCCCCGGTGTCACACACGTGTAATGTGCGGCTGTACATGCGTCCCCGGTGTCACACACGTGTAATATGCAGCTGTACATGCGTCCCCGGTGTCACACACGTGTAATATGCGGCTGTACGTGTGTCGGGGGCCTCGCTCACCTTCTGCAGCAGCGGGTTGCGGTGCTCGGCCTCTCTCCGCGCTCCTCTCCTCTGCGGCTCCATCCTCCGAGCTGTGCGGCCCCGGCTGCTCCTCTCCTCAGCACCCCGGGACAGACCATTACTTCCGGGGGGGGGATGATAAGAAAAACAACCTGTATCACCTCCTCCCACTCAGTCCAGCTCCAGCTTCATTTTACAGACACAGTAAAGATTTACCCGCCGACATCTGGGTATTTCAATCTCTACACAGGCGAATTAAGAGAATCCTCCCCCTGCTTTCAAAGATGGTTCGTTCCGTAGCTATAACAACCAGACGCTAACAGGAAGCCGCGCTCAGCTGTCATGTAGTTACATTCATCTCCTCAGCTCCCGCGTGTGTAGAGCCCCGCCGGAGTGTTCCGGAAACGTCCCGTGCTGCGGCAGCGTCCATCACACCCCATTCACACGACGCGAATAACACGGAATCATCTTTAATAACTGGAGTTTGATAACGTGTATATTCTCAATAAAGTTCATTCATTAAAAAAAAAAAAAAAGTGTTGTGCAATCTCCGTGGGAACGACGCGTAAAACCCTTCGCATGACGTCACTTCCGCCGTAAGCACGTGTTTCCGGCTTACAGGAAGGAGATGGTAAGTGGCTGCGACGTGTGACGGGGCGCCAAAAACGGATTCAAAACGTATTGTGGGAGATCAGAGGGTGAGGGAGCGCCATGATAATGCATCCAGGTTTTTGTTTTGGTCTGGACCGGCTGTGACGTAGCGGGGCCCCAGAGCCTGACGGCCACCGACTTCCCCCCCATTACTAGTCCCCCCCCACCCACAGACCTGACTGTGCGCCCCCTTTGGGTTCCCCCTATGAATGGCCGCTGACCTCTGCAGGTCACAGACGCCCCCCCAGGTCCGGAGCCTTCCCTTATCTGGTGACAGTATATGAGAGAGTGGTCTACATAGGAATGTGGAGCTTTTACTATAGATACTAGAGATCTGCCCTGCACTACCGGCCCTATCTCCTGTGCAACCATCCAAAGTCCCAGGGATGCAGAATTAAAGGGGCTGTCCATAGGTTGAAAACATGGCCGCTTTATTCCAAAAATCATCTCCTCTCCTCACCATGGGTAGTGTAAGATATTGCAGCTTAGCTACAGCTGCGATACCACTGACTCCTCTCAGTAGAGACCTCCCTCAGTTGCAGCAGTGGCTTACATCTTACACACGGGCCCCTAAACAATCGGTACTCCCCTACGTATGTTCCAGATTCTAAGAAAACCCCTAAGACTTCACTGCACTAGATGCACATGGACAATAATCCTTCATTGGGGTCCAATGTACCCCATCGCTCCCTGAGATGAGTGGAGCAGCACCCACCTGCTCTACTCATCTCGAAAGGACTAGGGGTCCGACGGGGGTCCTCCCCCCCCCCCCCTTTTTCCCCGCTGTTCTTATGATAACGGAGACTCCCAACAGTCAGCAACTTGTTTAGTGGGAAAATCCCTCCAGAGTAAGCATAAAAGAAATGACCAACTGAACAGAAGGTAATTTGGGGTCTTTGTTCCCAGTATTATAGATGTGCTACACTGTTTTTTTTGGTTTTCTTTTTTTCTTCAGATAAACGCTCTATGTCCAGTAAGCGGAAAAATCAGAAAGAGACTGGTGGGCCCTCCAAACCTCTCCAGGGGTCCAGTCATGAACCGCCCAGTGCTCAGAGCCAGGATATTACCAAGCATCAGGTAAAGAGGAAGAGAGAAATGACCGACCTCCATGTTATGTACATGGGCAGCAGCGACACGGAAGAGATGGTGAAGAGGAGGAAGCGTAAGCAGGACGGTGAAGAGCAGGAGGAAGACTATGACCTGAAAAGAAGAAATACAGGTAGTTTGGACACATCTATAGGCACTGCCTAAGCTTTGCATGTGGATGCCTTCACCTTTGTCAAACTTAACCAGATTCTAGGAAGGTTGGATGACATCCAGTGTATCCCAATGATCACTCAGCTTGCTAAAACCCTAGTGCAGGGGTCAGGAACCTTTTTGGCTGAGAGAGCCATAAGCGCCACATATTTTAAAACATAATTCCGCGAGAGCCGTACAATATGTTTAAAGGGACACTGACAGAACAATCGCTCCAGCAGTCATTAGTACAGCAGGGATTATCCCCCCCTGCTGTACTAAGCCACCACTGGACAGAAACAATTCTAATTCCCTGTAAAAAATAAAAAAAAATTATATTTTACATTTGAGCTTGTGATGCAGGGCATCTTGTCCAGGACCCTGGTTTCTTTTTAATGTGCTGCCTGGATCTGGCTTCTTCCCACCTGACGATGAGAGATGCAGCTTTCAGGCCTGCGCAGAAGAAGGAAGAGGCCAGAGTGCTGAAGGAGATGTCCTGCTAGCAAGCTCCAATGTAAGTTATCTATTTTTTATTTTACAGAGAATTACCATTGTTTCGGACAAGTTGTGGCTTTGTACAGGAGGGAGGAATACTCCTTACTGTACTAAGTGACTGCTGGAGCAATTTTTCTGTCAGTGGCCCTTTAAAAGTGTTGGTCTTAAATAAAGTGAACAAAAAAAGTGGGTGCTAAAGCACAACTTCTTACTATGGTACAAACCAGCCGGTACACCCAGGGTAACAAACAATTTAACTTTATTAAATAGTTTTACATGAAGTGCAAATTCTTTTTTTTTATAAAATAATAATGTTTAATGCTGTTGTTAACCAACAATAACAAACTTTCTACTTTTAATGTGACTTCTGGTGCTGCATGGACTTGCTGATGGCTTTGTAGTCTGGTTGATACGTGGTGAGGTTAAGCTTCATGCAGGCATTGAGACTTCCATCCGTTAAACGTGACCGTATGTTAGTCTTAATGTGCTTTAGATGTGAGAAAGACTGCTCACAAGCATAAGTAGAGCCAAACATTGTCAGTACAGCAATACCCACACGCTGCAGTGTGTGGTATGTGACAGGAAGCGCGTTCCAAGTTTTGACAATCAGCTGGTCTGCATGTTGAAGTTGTTTCATTTCTCTCCACTTGTGTTTGCTCGCCAACTCTGCTTGCTGTCGTGTGAGTTTTTCCAAATCTTCATTAAGTGAAAGAAACTTATTCACCCACATGTCTGAGGCCTTCAGGTCAGCAACTTGTAGTTCAAAATCTCTGACAGAGACACCGGGGATGTAACTCAGGTCAGTGCTGTCCAGTGCACACTCGTGTGGATGGGTGATGAACTTAAAAAGACGAGTGTGCTCCCGAAATTCTCCAAAGCGTGCTTTGAATGTCTGCAGAAGATGAGATGTGAAGCCTGTTAGCTGCTGAATATCCAGATGTTGAGCAGGGTCATTTGCTGTGCATGCATCCTTAAACTCTCCCAGTTTTTCAAAGTGCAATAAACGACCCGTTTTAATGTCCGTGATGAACAGTTCTAGCTTATTTTCAAATGCAAACACAGCTTGTTGAAGTGATAAAATTGTATTTCCAACACCTTGCATTTTCACATTGAGCTGGTTCAGATGTTCAGTCATGTCCACAAGATAATAGAACTTCAGGAGCCATTCGGTGTTGGATAACTCAGGATGCTCAACATTTTTCATTTCAAGAAAAGTCCGTATTTCACTCAGACAAGCCGCAAAACGACTGAGCACCTTCCCTCTTGACAACCAACGCACATTGCTGTGCAGAAGCAGACCACCATAATTATTCCCAACCTCATCCAGCAGTGCTTTAAACTGACGATCATTTAAAGCCCGGGCAACAATAAAGTTGACTACCTGTATGACAAGTGACATCACTTCACCAAGCTGCTCGCCAAACATTTGAGCACAAAGCGCCTCCTGATGTAGGATGCAGTGAAAACTTAGGATGGGTCTCTTTTCATGTTCACGAAGAAGGGCTACAAATCCTTTGTTTTTTCCCACCATACATGGAGCACCGTCGGTACACACTGAAACAAGTTTATCCATCGGTAGATTTTTTTCTTTAGCAAACTCAGTGAAAGACTTGAACAAATCATCCCCTCTGGTTGTCCCCTTCAGAGGCAAAACGGCAAGACTTTCCTCATGCAGTGTGTCACCGACAGCATACCTTGCAATTACACTGAACTGAGATATGTGGCTCACGTCAGTTGACTCGTCCAAAGCAAGGGAAAAAAATGGAGCTGCATTTATGTCCTTCACTTGTGATGCCTCAATCTGATTTGCCATCATGATGGCACGATCATGAACGGTTCTTGCTGACAGAGGCATGTCTTTTATCCTATTGATTATCTTGCTTTTATCAGAAAAATCGTCAAAAAGTTCATTGGCAACATCAAGCATGAACTTTTTGGCATACTCCCCATCTGTGAATGGCTTTCCATTTCTGACAATCGCTAAAGTACCAGCAAAGCTAGCCGAATTCCAGTCTCCTTGTTGGGTCCAAACACGAAGTTGCTGCTGACTAGCCAGCACTTTGCACAGTAGCTCTTGGCAGGCTTTTTTCCTGCTGTCTCCTGCAGGATATTTTGATGCAAATGAAGCATGGCGTGTATCGAAGTGCCGCTTGATATTTGAACGTTTCATTGATGCAATTTTATCATTGCATATTAGACAGACAGGTGAACCTGCTCTCTCCACAAAGGCAAATTCCTCTGTCCATTCCTGCTGAAAAGTACGATACTCCTCATCCTTTTTTCTTTTAGCCATCTTCTTCAATAAAGGGAGGTACTGTGGGAGTGAATAGAAGGCATGGAGTCATTACTTCTTAGATTTAGATCTGTGGATTTCTTTGTAAGGAGGGCCGGCTCCATGTTTCTTTGGGTCCTTGTGCCACAGAGCTTTAGTAGACCTCTAGAAGAGCTGAGTTCTTTTAGGCTCGAGTTTGTCTGGTGTTGGCACTGGCTGTGTTCAGCTGTTAGGGTCACTCTCTACACCCCAGCATGGCCCACTGGGTGGATATGATGTCAGCTGTATAGCTACCCAGTACACCCAGTAGGTTCCCCATCCAGTGACTATAGGTGGTGTCCCCATTCCCATACCTATTACGTCCAATAATCACAAGCAACACGTACCTATTACATCCAGAACATCATAATTTTATCTAATAAAACCCCTTTGTGCTTATTTTCTTACCTCAAATTTTATCCTTGGGAGGAGTCTTAAATTTGGAGGTGGCTTCTTCTTAACTTGGTGTCCTTCCCCAATATGGCGCTGATAGCTTCACAGCTTCCGGTCTTTCCTGGAAACAAAAAAATCTCTGAGCGAAGAAGAGACACTGGAGCTTCTTAATTATCTGTGCAACCGTGTAATCCCTGAAAAAGTTGAACAACCCGACCCTTAGTAAATGAGCCTCACTGTGACAGGAAGAGGAAAAAAATTGCACTTCATTCTCAGTGCTGGCCGCAATAAACAAGGGCTGTGTATAGTGCCCAATTTCAGTCCAGGTGAAATCCACATTGGGTAATTTCGCCTCCCACTGAGCTCCTATTGACAAAAAGATGCTGACAAAAAAGAGCAGGCCTGCTTGATAAATTTTGCCCCATATATAAATTCCCCCACCCCAGTTTTATTATATTCAGAGGCCCCATCACAGTTAATTTAGTAAGTATGCAGATCCCCCAGTATAGTGAGTATGCACATCCCCCAGTATAGTGAGTATGCACATCCCCCAGTATAGTGAGTATGCACATCCCCCAGTATAGTGAGTATGCACATCCCCCAGTATAGTGAGTATGCACATCCCCCAGTATAGTGAGTATGCACATCCCCCAGTATAGTGAGTATGCACATCCCCCAGTATAGTGAGTATGCACATCCCCCAGTATAGTGAGTATGCACATCCCCCAGTATAGTGAGTATGCACATCCCCCAGTATAGTGAGTATGCACATCCCCCAGTATAGTGAGTATGCACATCCCCCAGTATAGTGAGTATGCACATCCCCCAGTATAGTGAGTATGCACATCCCCCAGTATAGTGAGTATGCACATCCCCCAGTATAGTGAGTATGCACATCCCCCAGTATAGTGAGTATGCACATCCCCCAGTATAGTGAGTATGCACATCCCCCAGTATAGTGAGTATGCACATCCCCCAGTATAGTGAGTATGCACATCCCCCAGTATAGTGAGTATGCACATCCCCCAGTATAGTGAGTATGCACATCCCCCAGTATAGTGAGTATGCACATCCCCCAGTATAGTGAGTATGCACATCCCCCAGTATAGTGAGTATGCACATCCCCCAGTATAGTGAGTATGCACATCCCCCAGTATAGTGAGTATGCACATCCCCCAGTATAGTGAGTATGCACATCCCCCAGTATAGTGAGTATGCACATCCCCCAGTATAGTGAGTATGCACATCCCCCAGTATAGTGAGTATGCACATCCCCCAGTATAGTGAGTATGCACATCCCCCAGTATAGTGAGTATGCACATCCCCCAGTATAGTGAGTATGCACATCCCCCAGTATAGTGAGTATGCACATCCCCCAGTATAGTGAGTATGCACATCCCCCAGTATAGTGAGTATGCACATCCCCCAGTATAGTGAGTATGCACATCCCCCAGTATAGTGAGTATGCACATCCCCCAGTATAGTGAGTATGCACATCCCCCAGTATAGTGAGTATGCACATCCCCCAGTATAGTGAGTATGCACATCCCCCAGTATAGTGAGTATGCACATCCCCCAGTATAGTGAGTATGCACATCCCCCAGTATAGTGAGTATGCACATCCCCCAGTATAGTGAGTATGCACATCCCCCAGTATAGTGAGTATGCACATCCCCCAGTATAGTGAGTATGCACATCCCCCAGTATAGTGAGTATGCACATCCCCCAGTATAGTGAGTATGCACATCCCCCAGTATAGTGAGTATGCACATCCCCCAGTATAGTGAGTATGCACATCCCCCAGTATAGTGAGTATGCACATCCCCCAGTATAGTGAGTATGCACATCCCCCAGTATAGTGAGTATGCACATCCCCCAGTATAGTGAGTATGCACATCCCCCAGTATAGTGAGTATGCACATCCCCCAGTATAGTGAGTATGCACATCCCCCAGTATAGTGAGTATGCACATCCCCCAGTATAGTGAGTATGCACATCCCCCAGTATAGTGAGTATGCACATCCCCCAGTATAGTGAGTATGCACATCCCCCAGTATAGTGAGTATGCACATCCCCCAGTATAGTGAGTATGCACATCCCCCAGTATAGTGAGTATGCACATCCCCCAGTATAGTGAGTATGCACATCCCCCAGTATAGTGAGTATGCACATCCCCCAGTATAGTGAGTATGCACATCCCCCAGTATAGTGAGTATGCACATCCCCCAGTATAGTGAGTATGCACATCCCCCAGTATAGTGAGTATGCACATCCCCCAGTATAGTGAGTATGCACATCCCCCAGTATAGTGAGTATGCACATCCCCCAGTATAGTGAGTATGCACATCCCCCAGTATAGTGAGTATGCACATCCCCCAGTATAGTGAGTATGCACATCCCCCAGTATAGTGAGTATGCACATCCCCCAGTATAGTGAGTATGCACATCCCCCAGTATAGTGAGTATGCACATCCCCCAGTATAGTGAGTATGCACATCCCCCAGTATAGTGAGTATGCACATCCCCCAGTATAGTGAGTATGCACATCCCCCAGTATAGTGAGTATGCACATCCCCCAGTATAGTGAGTATGCACATCCCCCAGTATAGTGAGTATGCACATCCCCCAGTATAGTGAGTATGCACATCCCCCAGTATAGTGAGTATGCACATCCCCCAGTATAGTGAGTATGCACATCCCCCAGTATAGTGAGTATGCACATCCCCCAGTATAGTGAGTATGCACATCCCCCAGTATAGTGAGTATGCACATCCCCCAGTATAGTGAGTATGCACATCCCCCAGTATAGTGAGTATGCACATCCCCCAGTATAGTGAGTATGCACATCCCCCAGTATAGTGAGTATGCACATCCCCCAGTATAGTGAGTATGCACATCCCCCAGTATAGTGAGTATGCACATCCCCCAGTATAGTGAGTATGCACATCCCCCAGTATAGTGAGTATGCACATCCCCCAGTATAGTGAGTATGCACATCCCCCAGTATAGTGAGTATGCACATCCCCCAGTATAGTGAGTATGCACATCCCCCAGTATAGTGAGTATGCACATCCCCCAGTATAGTGAGTATGCACATCCCCCAGTATAGTGAGTATGCACATCCCCCAGTATAGTGAGTATGCACATCCCCCAGTATAGTGAGTATGCACATCCCCCAGTATAGTGAGTATGCACATCCCCCAGTATAGTGAGTATGCACATCCCCCAGTATAGTGAGTATGCACATCCCCCAGTATAGTGAGTATGCACATCCCCCAGTATAGTGAGTATGCACATCCCCCAGTATAGTGAGTATGCACATCCCCCAGTATAGTGAGTATGCACATCCCCCAGTATAGTGAGTATGCACATCCCCCAGTATAGTGAGTATGCACATCCCCCAGTATAGTGAGTATGCACATCCCCCAGTATAGTGAGTATGCACATCCCCCAGTATAGTGAGTATGCACATCCCCCAGTATAGTGAGTATGCACATCCCCCAGTATAGTGAGTATGCACATCCCCCAGTATAGTGAGTATGCACATCCCCCAGTATAGTGAGTATGCACATCCCCCAGTATAGTGAGTATGCACATCCCCCAGTATAGTGAGTATGCACATCCCCCAGTATAGTGAGTATGCACATCCCCCAGTATAGTGAGTATGCACATCCCCCAGTATAGTGAGTATGCACATCCCCCAGTATAGTGAGTATGCACATCCCCCAGTATAGTGAGTATGCACATCCCCCAGTATAGTGAGTATGCACATCCCCCAGTATAGTGAGTATGCACATCCCCCAGTATAGTGAGTATGCACATCCCCCAGTATAGTGAGTATGCACATCCCCCAGTATAGTGAGTATGCACATCCCCCAGTATAGTGAGTATGCACATCCCCCAGTATAGTGAGTATGCACATCCCCCAGTATAGTGAGTATGCACATCCCCCAGTATAGTGAGTATGCACATCCCCCAGTATAGTGAGTATGCACATCCCCCAGTATAGTGAGTATGCACATCCCCCAGTATAGTGAGTATGCACATCCCCCAGTATAGTGAGTATGCACATCCCCCAGTATAGTGAGTATGCACATCCCCCAGTATAGTGAGTATGCACATCCCCCAGTATAGTGAGTATGCACATCCCCCAGTATAGTGAGTATGCACATCCCCCAGTATAGTGAGTATGCACATCCCCCAGTATAGTGAGTATGCACATCCCCCAGTATAGTGAGTATGCACATCCCCCAGTATAGTGAGTATGCACATCCCCCAGTATAGTGAGTATGCACATCCCCCAGTATAGTGAGTATGCACATCCCCCAGTATAGTGAGTATGCACATCCCCCAGTATAGTGAGTATGCACATCCCCCAGTATAGTGAGTATGCACATCCCCCAGTATAGTGAGTATGCACATCCCCCAGTATAGTGAGTATGCACATCCCCCAGTATAGTGAGTATGCACATCCCCCAGTATAGTGAGTATGCACATCCCCCAGTATAGTGAGTATGCACATCCCCCAGTATAGTGAGTATGCACATCCCCCAGTATAGTGAGTATGCACATCCCCCAGTATAGTGAGTATGCACATCCCCCAGTATAGTGAGTATGCACATCCCCCAGTATAGTGAGTATGCACATCCCCCAGTATAGTGAGTATGCACATCCCCCAGTATAGTGAGTATGCACATCCCCCAGTATAGTGAGTATGCACATCCCCCAGTATAGTGAGTATGCACATCCCCCAGTATAGTGAGTATGCACATCCCCCAGTATAGTGAGTATGCACATCCCCCAGTATAGTGAGTATGCACATCCCCCAGTATAGTGAGTATGCACATCCCCCAGTATAGTGAGTATGCACATCCCCCAGTATAGTGAGTATGCACATCCCCCAGTATAGTGAGTATGCACATCCCCCAGTATAGTGAGTATGCACATCCCCCAGTATAGTGAGTATGCACATCCCCCAGTATAGTGAGTATGCACATCCCCCAGTATAGTGAGTATGCACATCCCCCAGTATAGTGAGTATGCACATCCCCCAGTATAGTGAGTATGCACATCCCCCAGTATAGTGAGTATGCACATCCCCCAGTATAGTGAGTATGCACATCCCCCAGTATAGTGAGTATGCACATCCCCCAGTATAGTGAGTATGCACATCCCCCAGTATAGTGAGTATGCACATCCCCCAGTATAGTGAGTATGCACATCCCCCAGTATAGTGAGTATGCACATCCCCCAGTATAGTGAGTATGCACATCCCCCAGTATAGTGAGTATGCACATCCCCCAGTATAGTGAGTATGCACATCCCCCAGTATAGTGAGTATGCACATCCCCCAGTATAGTGAGTATGCACATCCCCCAGTATAGTGAGTATGCACATCCCCCAGTATAGTGAGTATGCACATCCCCCAGTATAGTGAGTATGCACATCCCCCAGTATAGTGAGTATGCACATCCCCCAGTATAGTGAGTATGCACATCCCCCAGTATAGTGAGTATGCACATCCCCCAGTATAGTGAGTATGCACATCCCCCAGTATAGTGAGTATGCACATCCCCCAGTATAGTGAGTATGCACATCCCCCAGTATAGTGAGTATGCACATCCCCCAGTATAGTGAGTATGCACATCCCCCAGTATAGTGAGTATGCACATCCCCCAGTATAGTGAGTATGCACATCCCCCAGTATAGTGAGTATGCACATCCCCCAGTATAGTGAGTATGCACATCCCCCAGTATAGTGAGTATGCACATCCCCCAGTATAGTGAGTATGCACATCCCCCAGTATAGTGAGTATGCACATCCCCCAGTATAGTGAGTATGCACATCCCCCAGTATAGTGAGTATGCACATCCCCCAGTATAGTGAGTATGCACATCCCCCAGTATAGTGAGTATGCACATCCCCCAGTATAGTGAGTATGCACATCCCCCAGTATAGTGAGTATGCACATCCCCCAGTATAGTGAGTATGCACATCCCCCAGTACAGTGAGTATGCACATCCCCCAGTACAGTGAGTATGCACATCCCCCAGTACAGTGAGTATGCACATCCCCCAGTACAGTGAGTATGCACATCCCCCAGTAAGTATCCCGATCCCATAGGCCACTCATTCCCAATAAATGCCAAAAAAATACCATACAGAAATTGCCAAAAAAAACATAATAAAACTTATACTTACATGCAGTTCTGCTTCCACACCGCTTCTTCACCGCTTCTAGTGACAGCTCCGTCTTCCCGCGGTTCCGACTTCCCGCACCTCCGCGCAGAGACACAGGCGCCGTGACGTCATCGGCCGCCTGTGTCCTGCAAAGTACGGAGCGACGCAGGGGCTGCGTCGCTCTGCATGTCTATCGCGCCTGTCTTAAAGAGACAGGTGCGATGGAATTACATGGTGGGCGTCCGAATCGCTCACCCTGTCTGCGAGCCAGATGCGGCCTCTAAAAGAGCCACATCTGGCTCGCGAGCCATAGGTTCCCGACCCCTGCCCTAGTGTATCAGTAAAGTACACTACAGCATTGCACAAGATTGATTATTCACTCTTTTTTTTTTCTAGCAGATGCTTGTATTGAACGACAGGAGGACCAAGAAAATGGAGAAACCTTCACAAAAAAGAGAAGGAAGAAAAAGGAAGAATGTAGTGAGGAGGCTAATGAGATCACTGCTGATGCTTCCTCCTCGGTTGTCCTTCACCCGAGACATAAAGAAAAATCTAAAAAATCTCATAAAGCTAAAGATTTTAACAGACTAATCAGTGATGAGGATTTTACTAAGGAAGCTCCACATATCGACTGTAATCATGTAGAAGGAAGGTTTAAAAAGAAAAAAAAGAAAACAAAGAAAGATTGTAAGGAGCGAGTAATGGAGGACGAATCAGTGAAGGTTCTGCATCAGGGCGGTGGAGGTTTTTATGAGGATAAGATGGAAAATACTGAGACTCTAGAACAAGAGTATGAAAGCCACAAAAAGAAGAAAAGAAAGGATAAACCTTACCTGCAGGGTGATGACTGCACAGTGGATGAGACCTCAGCTACTGGCCTTCAAATCATGAGATCTCAGAAATCCGAGGCCAGACTCCAAAGACATGATGGTTTCACTGAAGAAACGCTGAATAGTGAACTTAGGTCAAAGAAAAAACATAGGAAAGCATTCAGGGAAGATGCTTTAGTAGAGGTATCGTCGTCTTCCCATGCCCAATATACAAGCAAGATGAAGAAAAGGCGGAAAGATGGTGAAGATGAAAGTGCTGAGCAGACTTGTGTTACAGAAGTAATTGCTACCAAAAGAAAGAATGAGGATGCTGCGGGGAACACAGAACAAGAGGCGGGAAGTGTAGTTTTTCCCGATAATTCAGTGAAGGAACAATTGGTTCTCAAAAACAAACAAAAGAAAAAGCGGAAGGATGACGCAGAGCTCCAGGAAGATGGTGTGAATATAGACCAAGCTGAAGACCATCTAGTGACGGAACAATTGATTCCTGAGATCCATCATAAGAAGAAAAAGAAAAACCGGAAGGATGATGCAGAGCTCCAGGAAGATGGTGTGAATATAGACCAAGCTGAAAACCATCTAGTGCCGGAACAATTGATTCCTGAGATCCAACATAAGAAGAAAAAAAAGAAAAAGCGGAAGGATGACGCAGAGCTCCAGGAAGATGGTGTGAACATAGACCAAGCTGAAGACGATATAGTGACGGAACAATTGATTCCTGAGATCCAACATAAGAAGAAAAAAAAGAAAAAGCGGAAGGATGACGCAGAGCTCCAGGAAGATGGTGTGAACATAGACCAAGCTGAAGACGATATAGTGACGGAACAATTGATTCCTGAGATCCAACATAAGAAGAAAAAAAAGAAAAACCGGAAGGATGATGCAGAGCTCCAGGAAGATGGTGTTAATATAGACCAAGCTGAAAACCATCTAGTGCCGGAACAATTGATTCCTGAGATCCAACATAAGAAGAAAAAGCGGAAGGATGACGCAGAGCTCCAGGAAGATGGTGTGAACATAGACCAAGCTGAAGACGATATAGTGACGGAACAATTGATTCCTGAGATCCAACATAAGAAGAAAAAAAAGAAAAAGCGGAAGGATGACGCAGAGCTCCAGGAAGATGGTGTGAACATAGACCAAGCTGAAGACGATATAGTGACGGAACAATTGATTCCTGAGATCCAACATAAGAAGAAAAAAAAGAAAAACCGGAAGGATGATGCAGAGCTCCAGGAAGATGGTGTGAATATAGACCAAGCTGAAAACCATCTAGTGCCGGAACAATTGATTCCTGAGATCCAACATAAGAAGAAAAAGCGGAAGGATGACGCAGAGCTCCAGGAAGATGGTGTGAACATAGACCAAGCTGAAGACCATCTAGTGACGGAACAATTGATTCCTGAGATCCAACATAAGAAGAAAAAGAAGCGGAAGGATGACGCAGAGCTCCAGGAAGATGGTGTGAATATAGACCAAGCTGAAGACGATATAGTGACGGAACAATTGATTCCTGAGATCCAACATAAGAAGAAAAAGAAAAAGCGGAAGGATGACGCAGAGCTCCAGGAAGATGGTGTGAACATAGACCAAGCTGAAGACCATCTAGTGACGGAACAATTGATTCCTGAGATCCAACATAAGAAGAAAAAGAAGCGGAAGGATGACGCAGAGCTCCAGGAAGATGGTGTGAATATAGACCAAGCTGAAGACGATATAGTGACGGAACAATTGATTCCTGAGATCCAACATAAGAAGAAAAAGAAAAAGCGGAAGGATGACGCAGAGCTCCAGGAAGATGGTGTGAATATAGACCAAGCTGAAGACGATATAGTGACGGAACAATTGATTCCTGAGATCCAACATAAGAAGAAAAAAAAGAAAAAGCGGAAGGATGACGCAGAGCTCCAGGAAGATGGTGTGAACATAGACCAAGCTGAAAACCATCTAGTGACGGAACAATTGATTCCTGAGATCCATCATAAGAAGAAAAAGAAAAAGCGGAAGGATGACGCAGAGCTCCAGGAAGATGGTGTGAACATAGACCAAGCTGAAGACGATATAGTGACGGAACAATTGATTCCTGAGATCCATCATAAGAAGAAAAAAAAGAAAAAGCGGAAGGATGACGCAGAGCTCCAGGAAGATGGTGTGAACATAGACCAAGCTGAAGACCATCTAGTGACCGAACAATCGATTCCTGAGATCCAACATAAGAAAAAAAAGAAAAAGCGGAAGGATGACGCAGAGCTCCAGGAAGATGGTGTGAACATAGACCAAGCTGAAGACCATCTAGTGACGGAACAATTGATTCCTGAGATCCATCATAAGAAGAAAAAAAAGAAAAAGCGGAAGGATGACGCAGAGCTCCAGGAAGATGGTGTGAATATAGACCAAGCTGAAGACCATGTAGTGACGGAACAATTGATTCCTGAGATCCATCATAAGAATAAAAAAAAGAAAAAGCGGAAGGATGACGCAGAGCTCCAGGAAGATGGTGTGAACATAGACCAAGCTGAAAACCATCTAGTGACGGAACAATTGATTCCTGAGATCCAACATAAGAAGAAAAAAAAGAAAAAGCGGAAGGATGACGCAGAGCTCCAGGAAGATGGTGTGAATATAGACCAAGCTGAAGACCATCTAGTGACGGAACAATTGATTCCTGAGATCCATCATAAGAAGAAAAAAAAGAAAAAGCGGAAGGATGACGCAGAGCTCCAGGAAGATGGTGTGAATATAGACCAAGCTGAAGACCATGTAGTGACGGAACAATTGATTCCTGAGATCCATCATAAGAATAAAAAAAAGAAAAAGCGGAAGGATGACGCAGAGCTCCAGGAAGATGGTGTGAACATAGACCAAGCTGAAAACCATCTAGTGACGGAACAATTGATTCCTGAGATCCAACATAAGAAGAAAAAAAAGAAAAAGCGGAAGGATGACGCAGAGCTCCAGGAAGATGGTGTGAATATAGACCAAGCTGAAGACGATATAGTGACGGAACAATTGATTCCTGAGATCCAACATAAGAAGAAAAAAAAGAAAAAGCGGAAGGATGACGCAGAGCTCCAGGAAGATGGTGTGAATATAGACCAAGCTGAAGACCATGTAGTGACGGAACAATTGATTCCTGAGATCCATCATAAGAATAAAAAAAAGAAAAAGCGGAAGGATGACGCAGAGCTCCAGGAAGATGGTGTGAATATAGACCAAGCTGAAGACCATGTAGTGACGGAACAATTGATTCCTGAGATCCATCATAAGAATAAAAAAAAGAAAAAGCGGAAGGATGACGCAGAGCTCCAGGAAGATGGTGTGAATATAGACCAAGCTGAAGACCATGTAGTGACGGAACAATTGATTCCTGAGATCCAACATAAGAAGAAAAAGAAGCGGAAGGATGACGCAGAGCTCCAGGAAGATGGTGTGAATATAGACCAAGCTGAAGACGATATAGTGACGGAACAATTGATTCCTGAGATCCAACATAAGAAGAAAAAGAAAAAGCGGAAGGATGACGCAGAGCTCCAGGAAGATGGTGTGAATATAGACCAAGCTGAAGACGATATAGTGACGGAACAATTGATTCCTGAGATCCAACATAAGAAGAAAAAAAAGAAAAAGCGGAAGGATGACGCAGAGCTCCAGGAAGATGGTGTGAACATAGACCAAGCTGAAAACCATCTAGTGACGGAACAATTGATTCCTGAGATCCATCATAAGAAGAAAAAGAAAAAGCGGAAGGATGACGCAGAGCTCCAGGAAGATGGTGTGAACATAGACCAAGCTGAAGACGATATAGTGACGGAACAATTGATTCCTGAGATCCATCATAAGAATAAAAAAAAGAAAAAGCGGAAGGATGACGCAGAGCTCCAGGAAGATGGTGTGAACATAGACCAAGCTGAAGACCATCTAGTGACCGAACAATCGATTCCTGAGATCCAACATAAGAAAAAAAAGAAAAAGCGGAAGGATGACGCAGAGCTCCAGGAAGATGGTGTGAACATAGACCAAGCTGAAGACCATCTAGTGACGGAACAATTGATTCCTGAGATCCATCATAAGAAGAAAAAAAAGAAAAAGCGGAAGGATGACGCAGAGCTCCAGGAAGATGGTGTGAATATAGACCAAGCTGAAGACGATATAGTGACGGAACAATTGATTCCTGAGATCCAACATAAGAAGAAAAAAAAGAAAAAGCGGAAGGATGACGCAGAGCTCCAGGAAGATGGTGTGAATATAGACCAAGCTGAAGACCATGTAGTGACGGAACAATTGATTCCTGAGATCCATCATAAGAATAAAAAAAAGAAAAAGCGGAAGGATGACGCAGAGCTCCAGGAAGATGGTGTGAATATAGACCAAGCTGAAGACCATGTAGTGACGGAACAATTGATTCCTGAGATCCATCATAAGAATAAAAAAAAGAAAAAGCGGAAGGATGACGCAGAGCTCCAGGAAGATGGTGTGAACATAGACCAAGCTGAAGACCATCTAGTGCCGGAACAATTGATTCCTGAGATCCAACATAAGAAGAAAAAGCGGAAGGATGACGCAGAGCTCCAGGAAGATGGTGTGAACATAGACCAAGCTGAAAACCATCTAGTGACGGAACAATTGATTCCTGAGATCCAACATAAGAAGAAAAAAAAGAAAAAGCGGAAGGATGACGCAGAGCTCCAGGAAGATGGTGTGAACATAGACCAAGCTGAAGACGATATAGTGACGGAACAATTGATTCCTGAGATCCAACATAAGAAGAAAAAGCGGAAGGATGACGCAGAGCTCCAGGAAGATGGTGTGAACATAGACCAAGCTGAAAACCATCTAGTGACGGAACAATTGATTCCTGAGATCCAACATAAGAAGAAAAAAAAGAAAAAGCGGAAGGATGACGCAGAGCTCCAGGAAGATGGCGTGAACATAGACCAAGCTGAAGACGATATAGTGACGGAACAATTGATTCCTGAGATCCAACATAAGAAAAGGAAAGGTGGTGGAGATCTCCAGGAAGAAGTTGTTGATCAGGAACGTATGTCACAATGGAGATGTCCTGATGGTTCTTTGAATCCAGAGCGGGTGGAAGGAGGTGTGGAACAAACAGAAAAACAGAAGAAAAGAAAAAGGAAGGATGACCCTCAGCAGGAATCTGAACACATCACAATGGAGGCAAACATGGGAGGGGGGACCATCAGTGTAGGTGAACTTACCAATGATGAAGATGGAACAGATGACCGCCACACGCAGCAGTGCTCTAGTGCGGGACTTGTAAACTATGAAAGTCTTTCGGAGACCACCGAGCCAACCTCAAGCAGCCGACCTCCGAACTCTGACCAGAATCCAGCTACACAGGGCGGAGGGGAGACTCTTCAGTACGAGGAGCACATGAAGTAAGTGATTGTAGAAGACCCTGCCAGAGCTAATACTCTGCAGTGTAAAGCACGGCGGAGGCTCACAGCAACGGCCCGTACAAGTAACATTTCTCCTTCACTTGTGATTCCACAGGCGAATAGCAGAGCTCCGTCATCTTAAAATGTATCGTATTTCTTACATAAGCAGACAAGACTTTGAGTTGCTTAAGGAATATTTTCCCAAAGCGTCTGATAAGACCCTAGTGACCTTAATACAGACTAAGGAAGTGGAGAGAGTCAGAGTGGCCAAAAAACTAGGTAGGTGGGATTCAGTCTTTATTTGCACAAAAAAAGCTTGTAAAGTGCCCGACTAGGTGGGACAGAGGCGGGACCTAATAAAAGGGGACCCCATTCTCCTGCAAAGTATAAGCCGACTAATGAGAGGTGTACAGTGAGGTCCAACTGCAGCGGTCATAGTGTAATAATCTATCCACAGCACACCCCCCTTTAACCCTTTCTGACCTCACACTTCTCTACTGGCTTCTGTGATGTGAAACCCTAGATTAGCTGAGGGTTTGTTACAGTTTCTACAGTTATGCACACACAGGGAAGTCCCCTTTAATAAAAGCACTTTTACCCTCCTGGGAGTGGAGGAAAGATGTAAAACCAGCTTTAAAGAGGACCTGTCACCCAAAATTTCGGTACTTGAACGAACGCCGCAGTGTTATAGTGATGGTGTTACTGGAAACCTCTGGTAACGTTATCAAACATTGCGGCGGGGTACAATATAATCATCGGACCGCTCGCAAAGCTGTCCGATGTATTCATGAGGGGGCGGTCCGATGCGCTGCCTCTTCCCCGGACCGCCCCACTCTCTCCATAGGCCGGCAGTGACTGCTGTGCGTCAGGCGGCAGTCACCGCCCCTAGCCCAGTGCCCCAACCCTGCCCCCTCATGAATATTACATTGTATCCCATATAATTACATTGTACCCCGCCACACTGTTTGACAGCGTTACCGGAGGTTTCCAGTAACGCCATCACTCTAACACTGCGGGGTTTGTTCAAGCACTAGGAGCTGCTTACTTTAGTAAGTGTGGGGATCGGATAATCAATGAAAATAATCACCTGATACAAACGTGTAAAAGACGCCTTGTGCACTTTGCAGGAATTATGTACAGACGAAGCAAATTTACCTCGGCAGAAGACGAACAGATAAAAAGCAATTTAGCGAAATTTATGAAACTTGTCGGAATAGATTCGCCAGATATGATTTTTAACCCTCACAAGTATCCAGAAAAGAAGAAAACAATCATGCAACTGAAAACTGCATACAAATTTCTTCAAACTCTTGGTAAGTGAAAAAAATCCATTTACTGCTATTTGTAAGTTTATTCTTACATTTTATCAACCACCTAACCACCCATATAAAGAATATAACTACTACAATACTGCCCCCTATGTACAGGAATATTACTACTACAATACTGCCCCCTATGTACAGGAATATAACTACTATAATACTGTCCCCTATGTACAGGAATATAACTACTATAATACTGCTCCCTATGTACAGGAATATAACTACTATAATACTGCCCCCTATGTACAAGAATATAACTACTACAATACTGCCCCCTATGTACAGGAATATTACTACTATAATACTGCCCCCTATGTACTGGTATATAACTACTATAATACTGCCTCCTATGTACAGGAATATAACTACTATAATACTGTCCCCTATGTACAAGAATATAACTACTATAATACTGCCCCCTATGTACAAGAATATAACTACTATAATACTGCCCCCTATGTACAAGAATATAACTACTATAATACTGCCCCCTATGTACAGGAATATAACTACTATAATACTGCCCCCTATGTAGAGGAATATAACTACTATAATACTGCCCCCTATGTACAAGAATATAACTACTACGGTATAATACTGCCCTCTATGTACAAGAATATAACTACTATAATACTGCCCCCTATGTACAGGAATATAACTACTTTAATACTGCTCCCTATGTACAGGAATATAACTACTATAATACTGCCCCCTATGTACAGGAATATAACTACTATAATACTGCCCCCTATGTACAAGAATATAACTACTATAATACTGCCCCCTATGTACAAGAATATAACTACTATAATACTGCCCCTATGTACAGGAATATAACTACTATAATACTGCCCCATGTACAGGGATATAACTACTATAATACTGCCCCCTATGTACAGGAATATAACTACTATAATACTGCTCCCTATGTACAGGAATATAACTACTATAATACTGCCCCCTATGTACAGGAATATAACTACTATAATACTGCCCCCTATGTACAGGAATATAACTACTATAATACTGCCCCCTATGTACAAGAATATAACTACTATAATACTGCCCCCTATGTACAAGAATATAACTACTATAATACTGGCCTCCTATGTACAGGAATATAACTACTATAATACTGCCCCCTATGTACAGGAATATAACTACTATAATACTACCCCCTATGTACAAGTATATAACTACTATAATACTGCCCCCTATGTACAAGAATATAACTACTATAATACTGCCCCCTATGTACAAGAATATAACTACTATAATACTGCCCCCTATGTACAGGAATATAAGTAATAATCCTATTTCATCTGTTTTGGGTTGTTTTAAGCTGCAGGTATATATCGCCCTGTCTATGAGGTTTTGTATCGTGGAGCGAGGTTGTACTGCGGTGTTGGAAGGCGAGGACGGTAAGTCCTGGTTTTCCGGTAACCATTCATGACGTTCCTCCTCTTTATAATGGGAGTGTCTGGGATTACCTCTGGGAGGTCTGTGCGCAGTATTGGCTGCTATCCTGTGGTAATCGGTGAGATTCATTTTTCGGTGTCTGGTGACTGCTGCTCATGGAATACGTTGACCAGGGGTAAATAGCGAGCATGTGCATGGACCATCTGTTATTATTCCTGGACAACCCCTTTAAGCTCAGTCATGATATCCTTGTGTCTGCTTTTCCAGATTCTCAAAGAAAGAAGAGGAGAAACTGATTGAGTACTGTAAGCTGTATAAGTACAGCTGGAAAGAAATTGGCCTGGCATTGGACCGCTCCTTATTCTCCTGCCAGTTGAAGATGTCCCAGATGCTAGAAGGTGAGGCGGATGATGGTACACTACAGGGGGGCTGGCAGGCTGTATAACTACAGGGGGGCTGGCAGGCTGTATAACTACAGGGGGGGCTGGCAGGCTGTATAACTACAGGGGGGCTGGCAGGCTGTATAACTACAGGGGGGCTGGCAGGCTGTATAACTGCAGGGGGGCTGGCAGGCTGTATAACTACAGGGGGGCTGGCAGGCTGTATAACTACAGGGGGGCTGGCAGGCTGTATAACTACAGGGGGGGGCTGGCAGGCTGTATAACTACAGGGGGGCTGGCAGGCTGTATAACTACAGGGGGGGGCTGGCAGGCTGTACACTACAGGGGGGGCTGGCAGGCTGTATAACTACAGGGGGGCTGGCAGGCTGTATAACTACAGGGGGGCTGGCAGGCTGTATAACTGCAGGGGGGCTGGCAGGCTGTATAACTACAGGGGGGCTGGCAGGCTGTATAACTACAGGGGGGCTGGCAGGCTGTATAACTACATGGGGGCTGGCAGGCTGTATAACTACATGGGGGCTGGCAGGCTGTATAACTACAGGGGGGCTGGCAGGCTGTATAACTACATGGGGGCTGGCAGGCTGTATAACTACAGGGGGGCTGGCAGGCTGTATAACTACAGGGGGGGCTGGCAGGCTGTATAACTACAGGGGGGGCTGGCAGGCTGTATAACTGCAGGGGGGCTGGCAGGCTGTATAACTGCAGGGGGGCTGGCAGGCTGTATAACTACAGGGGGGCTGGCAGGCTGTATAACTACAGGGGGGCTGGCAGGCTGTATAACTACAGGGGGGCTGGCAGGCTGTATAACTGCAGGGGGGCTGGCAGGCTGTATAACTACAGGGGGGCTGGCAGGCTGTATAACTACAGGGGGGCTGGCAGGCTGTATAACTACAGGGGGGCTGGCAGGCTGTATAACTACAGGGGGGCTGGCAGGCTGTATAACTACAGGGGGGCTGGCAGGCTGTATAACTACAGGGGGGGGGGCTGGCAGGCTGTACACTACAGGGGGGCTGGCAGGTTGTATAACTACAGGGGGGCTGGCAGGCTGTACACTGCAGGGGGGCTGGCAGGCTGTATAACTGCAGGGGGGCTGGCAGGCTGTATAACTACAGGGGGGCTGGCAGGCTGTATAACTGCAGGGGGGCTGGCAGGCTGTATAACTACAGGGGGGGCTGGCAGGCTGTATAACTACAGGGGGGCTGGCAGGCTGTATAACTACAGGGGGGCTGGCAGGCTGTATAACTGCAGGGGGGCTGGCAGGCTGTATAACTGCAGGGGGGCTGGCAGGCTGTATAACTACAGGGGGGCTGGCAGGCTGTATAACTACAGGGGGGCTGGCAGGCTGTATAACTACAGGGGGGGCTGGCAGGCTGTATAACTACAGGGGGGCTGGCAGGCTGTATAACTACAGGGGGGCTGGCAGGCTGTATAACTACAGGGGGGCTGGCAGGCTGTATAACTACAGGGGGGCTGGCAGGCTGTATAACTACAGGGGGGCTGGCAGGCTGTATAACTACAGGGGGGCTGGCAGGCTGTATAACTACAGGGGGGCTGGCAGGCTGTATAACTACAGGGGGGCTGGCAGGCTGTACAACTACAGGGGGGCTGGCAGGCTGTACAACTACAGGGGGGCTGGCAGGCTGTACAACTACAGGGGGGCTGGCAGGCTGTACAACTACAGGGGGGCTGGCAGGCTGTACAACTACAGGGGGGCTGGCAGGCTGTACAACTACAGGGGGGCTGGCAGGCTGTACAACTACAGGGGGGCTGGCAGGCTGTACAACTACAGGGGGGCTGGCAGGCTGTACAACTACAGGGGGGCTGGCAGGCTGTACAACTACAGGGGGGCTGGCAGGCTGTACAACTACAGGGGGGCTGGCAGGCTGTACGCCTGCAGGGGAAGCAGATCCAGGGTAAATTTCCATGTGAATCCAGTGAAATGTAGAAGATTCTTTAACCCCTTAAGGACCGGGCCCTTTTTCGTTTTTGCGTCTTTATTTTTCACTCCCCACCTTCAAAAATCTATAACTTTTTTATTATTCTGTGTACAGAGCTGTGTGAGGGCTTGTTTTTTGCGTAACAAATTGCACTTCATAGTGACAGTATTTAATATTCTATGCCCTATACTGGGAATTGGGGAAAAAAATCTGAATGCCGCGAAAATGATGAAAAAACGCATTTGCGACGTTCTCTTGTGGGCTTGGATTTTACGTCTTTCACTGTGCGCCCCAAAATGACAGGTCTACATTATTCATCGGGTCAGTACGATTACAGGGATACCGAATTTGTACAGGTTTTCTAATGTTTTCATACATTTAAAAAAATTAAAACCTCCTGTACAAAAAAAAAATAATTCTTCATTTTGCCGTCTTCTTGCGCTAATAACTTTTTCATACTTTGGTGTACGGAGCTGTGGGCGGTGTCATTTTTGGCGAATTTTGATGACGATTTTCGATGCTTTTATTTTTAGGATTGTACGACCTTTTGATCACTTTTTATAGAATTTTTAATATTTTTCAAAATGGCAAAAAAGTGGCATGTGCGACTTTGGGCGCTATTTTACATTATGGGGTTAAACGCAGTGAAAAAATTTTATTATATTGCGATCGGGCATTTTCAGACGTGGCGATGCCTCATGTGTTTATGATTGATATATTTATATCAGTTCTAGGGAAAGGAGGGGTGATTTAAATTATTAGGGGTTTTTTTTTTTTTTTTTTTTTACTTACTATTTTTCAGACTCCCTAGGGTACTTTAACCCTGGGTTGTCTGATCCTACCATATACTGCCATACTACAGTACAGGCGGTCCCCTACTTAAGGACACCCGACTTACAGACAACCCATAGTTACAGACGGACCCCTCTGCCCACTGTGACCTCTGGTGAAGCTCTCTGGATGCTTTAAAATAGTCCCAGATTGCAGTAATCAGCTTAAAATTGTCTGCAATGAAGCTTTATTGATAATTCTTGGTCCTATTACAGCAAAAAAATTTTAAACTCCAATTGTCACTGGGGCAAAAAAAAAAATTGTCGGGAACTACAATGATAAAATATACAGTTTCGACTTACATACAAATTCAACTTAAGAACAAACCTACAGTCCCTATCTTGTATGTAACCCGGGGACTGCCTGTATATGGGTTTTCTGCACACCATGGGGCTCATTTACTAAGGGTCCGAATCACGTTTTTCCGCCAGGTCTCCTGAATTTTTCCGATTTGCGCTGAATTACCCCGGGATTTTGGCGCACGCGATCGGATTGTGGCACATCGGCGCCGGCTTTCACGCGACAAAAAATCGGGGTCCACGGCCGTCGGAAAACCGAACCTTTTTGGAACTAAACCGCATTTAAAAAATAAATTGTCGCAAGAATATCGCTCACATACAGCGGAACGAAGCAGGTAAACTCCGGCGGACTTCAGTGCAGCAGCGACACCTGGTGGACATCGGGCGCACTGCCTTAGTGAATCCCGGCAGAAGCCGAATCAGCGTCGGAGAACGCGCCGCTGGATCACGACTGGACCGGGTAAGTAAATCTGCCCCCATGTATGTGCAAATCGCACATTGTAATTCATAGCCTAAAACATGATAGCCTCGGATCTTTGTGTGATCCGATGCCCACCGCGGCGCCGGCTCGTTAGTGCCACCGGCAGCAATCAAAGGGTTATCGCGGGTGTTAGCTACGGGTGTTTGCTACATTTTGAAGCAAGCACCCGGTGAGTATGAAGAAGCCCTCATTCATTCTCTGAGTCTCTCCCCAGTAGCCTTGTAGAGATGTCTCGTTGTGAGTCCGGTGGCAAGTTCCCATACGTGCAGCTCCCCTGCCACCGGCTTCGGGGGGCCGTGCACTCTGCATGGACGGATATCTATGCAGAGCACCCCTGCGGCTGCTGGCCCTACAGAAGGCAATGCAGGTGCCTCCTCCGGCTTCAACAGTATCGTGCACACGCAAGGAGGCCGCATTGCAGGGCTAATCACTGCGCCCATTTACCTCCGAGGCAACAGGACAGACCGGGTATATTGCAAAAAAAAAAAAATTTCACAATTTAATAACTCTTGAGATGTAGGACAACTCACTATCCTTGTCCTTGCTCTCCTCTGTATTCTGTGCTGCTAATCTCTGTGAGACCGTAGGGAGGTTACAATTGCTGAAGGGGAGAAGCTGATGCTGCTGAAGAAGGTCATGTGATGCTGCTGAAGAAGTCGCCTGCAGGGAAAAGTGATGTATAAAGGGGTCCCCATGTTCCGTGTCAGTACCTTCACCACTATCTGCACAGCAGGGAAGCTGATAGCACAGACTATACATTTTGTGTAACCGTTCACTGATGGTCGCTACTGATCCCATGCCCCAACGTGTGATGGAAGCTGCCATGCTAGTCACTTTATGCATTGTGTATGTGCACGTTCTGCCGAGCTCAGATTTTACTTGTAGGAATCTCTCTGGAATTGCTGATAAGTTTATGAGAGAACGCAAAGGATCATGGGAACTGTGGGCAGCTTGTTAGTGACTCTGCTTTGGCAGGAAGATGGGTAAGTCTCTGCCCTTTTGACTGCAGTGGAGGATTGTCCCATAACCCTGGAAAGAAAAGGGGGAGCAGCACAATATGGGTTTTGTTATAGGAATCGAATATGAGCGTTTTGATTTAAAAATAAGTAAATAAAATAAAATTCACGGAATTTACGTTCACTCTCTATAATCTGTGGTCCAGATGCGAAAAAAGGAATGTGGAGCGAAGAAGAAATGAATTGCCTGCTCACAGCCGTAAAGGAATTTGTTCTGGATTCTCTACGGAAGGAGAATAACAATGAGGAGCCGGTGACTGTGCCCAAACTGCGGCTGTACGTGGGAATATCGTGGGTCTCCATCCAAGCCAAGGTCCGCACCAGATCCTGGACTCACTGCAAGTTGAAATGGTAACAAAACACTTCTTTTGTTTTAATTTTAAGTCGGGTTGGTACAATCACAGCGATAGCAAATTTGTATCGGTTTTCATAGATTTTTTTAAATTTTTTTTTTTCATTTTACAATTTTTTTTTCTACTTTTTGTGCTATACTGACGCCAATAACGTTTTCATTCTTTGGTGTATTTTTTTGTGCGACGACCTGACTTTTCACTGCTGCCATTTTGGGGACTGCGCAACTTTTACTGTACTTTTTATTCCAACTGCTGCAGTTTTCTGCAGGCATCCTCTGTATAAGGGCGACTCCAATTACAAGCATGTGATCCGGAACCAGGACCCGGTTTCCTACATTTAAAAGATAGGAATCGGGCCTGTGTGCTTTAATTCCACTTCTAAATAGTCTTAAGTTGCACGTGGAACAACTTATGAGCCCTCTCCTTATAGCCTTATCTTCTTTATGACGTATAATTACAATGGGCTTTAAGTGGTTAATTTTACTGAGCATTCTCTTCTTAATCTGAAAGGCTAAACATATAAGTCCCTCTACAAAACACAATGTAAATTCTAGAATATAACTACTATAATACTGTCCCCCTATGTACAAGAATATAACTACTATAATACTGCCCCCTATGTACAAGAATATAACTACTATAATACTGCCCCCTATGTACAGGAATATAACTACTATAATACTCCCCCTATGTACAGGAATATAACTACTATAATACCGCCCCCTATGTACAAGAATATAACTACTATAATACTGTCCCCCTATGTACAAGAATATAACTACTATAATACTGCCCCCTATGTACAAGAATATAACTACTATAATACTGCCCCCTATGTACAGGGATATAACTACTATAATACTGCCCCCTATGTACAGGGATATAACTACTATAATACTGCCCCCTATGTACAAGAATATAACTACTATAATACTGCCCCCTATGTAGAGGAACATAACTACTATAATACTGCCCCTATGTACAAGAATATAACTACTATAATACTGCCCCCTATGTACAAGAATATAACTACTATAATACTGCCCCCTATGTAGAGGAACATAACTACTATAATACTGCCCCTATGTACAAGAATATAACTACTATAATACTGCCCCCTATGTACAAGAATATAACTACTATAATACTGCCCCCTATGTACAAGAATATAACTACTATAATACTGCCCCCTATGTACAGGAATATAACTACTATAATACTCCCCCTATGTACAGGAATATAACTACTATAATACCGCCCCCTATGTACAAGAATATAACTACTATAATACTGTCCCCCTATGTACAAGAATATAACTACTATAATACTGCTCCCTATGTACAGGAATATAACTACTATAATACCGCCCCCTATGTACAAGAATATAACTACTATAATACTGCTCCCTATGTACAAGAATATAACTACTATAATACTGCCCCCTATGTACAGGAATATAACTACTATAATACCGCCCCCTATGTACAAGAATATAACTACTATAATACTGCTCCCTATGTACAAGAATATAACTACTATAATACTGCCCCCTATGTACAGGAATATAACTACTATAATACTGCCCCCTATGTACAGGAATATAACTACTATAATACTGCTCCCTATGTACAGGAATATAACTACTATAATACTGCTCCCTATGTACAAGAATATAACTACTATAATACTGCCCCCTATGTACAGGAATATAACTACTATAATACCGCCCCCTATGTACAAGAATATAACTACTATAATACTGCCCCCTATGTACAAGAATATAACTACTATAATACTGCCCCCTATGTACAAGAATATAACTACTATAATACTGCCCCCTATGTACAGGAATATAACTACTATAATACCGCCCCCTATGTACAAGAATATAACTACTATAATACTGCCCCCTATGTACAAGAATATAACTACTATAATACTGCCCCCTATGTACAAGAATATAACTACTATAATACTGCCCCCCATGTACAAGAATATAACTACTATAATACTGCCCCCTATGTACAAGAATATAACTACTATAATACTGGCCCCCTATGTACAAGAATATAACTACTATAATACTGCCCCCTATGTACAAGAATATAGCTACTATAATACTGCCCCCTATGTACAGGAATATAACTGCTACAATACTGCCCCTATGTACAAGAATATAACTACTATAATACTGCCCCCTATGTACAAGACTATAACTACTATAATACTGCCCCCTATGTACAAGAATATAACTACTATAATACTGCCCCCTATGTACAAGAATATAACTACTATAATACTGCCCCCTATGTACAAGAATATAACTACTATAATACTGCTCCCTATGTACAAGAATATAACTACTATAATACTGCCCCCTATGTACAAGAATATAACTACTATAATACTGCCCCCTATGTACAAGAATATAACTACTATAATACTGCCCCCTATGTACAAGAATATAACTACTATAATACTGCTCCCTTTGTACAGGAATATAACTACTATAATACTGCCCCCTATGTACAGGAATATAACTACTATAATACTGCCCCCTATGTACAGGGATATAACTACTATAATACTGCCCCCTATGTACAGGGATATAGCTACTATAATACTGCCCCCTATGTACAGGAATATAACTACTATAATACTGCCCCCTATGTACAGGAATATAACTACTATAATACTGCCCCCTATGTACAGGAATATAACTACTATAATACTGCCCCCTATATACAGGACTATAACTACTACAATACTGCCCCCTATGTACAAGAATATAACTACTATAATACTACCCCCTATGTACAGGGATATAACTACTATAATACTGCCCCCTATGTACAGGGATATAGCTACTATAATACTGCCCCCTATGTACAGGAATATAACTACTATAATACTGCCCCCTATGTACAGGAATATAACTACTATAATACTGCCCCCTATGTACAGGGATATTACTACTATAATACTGCCCCCTATGTACAGGAATATAACTACTATAATACTGCCCCCTATGTACAGGAATATAACTACTATAATACTGCTCCCTATGTACAGGGATATAACTACTATAATACTGCCCCCTATGTACAGGAATATAACTACTATAATACTGCCCCCTATGTACAGGGATATAACTACTATAATACTGCCCCCTATGTACAAGAATATAACTACTATAATACTGCCCCCTATGTACAGGAATATAACTACTACAACACTGCCCCCTATGTACAGGAATATAACTACTATAATACTACCTCCTATGTACAGGAATATAACTACTATAATACTGTCCCCCATGTACAAGAATATAACTACTATAATACTGCCCCTATGTACAAGAATATAACTACTATAATACTGCCCCCTATGTACAGGAATATAACTACTATAATACTGCCCCCTATGTACAGGAATATAACTACTATAATACTGCCCCTATGTACAGGAATATAACTACTATAATACTGTCCCCTATGTACAGGAATATAACTACTATAATACTGCCCCTATGTACAGGAATATAACTACTATAATACTGCCCCTATGTACAAGAATATAACTACTATAATACTGCCCCCTATGTACAGGGATATAACTACTATAATACTGCCCCCTATGTACAAGAATATAGCTACTATAATACTGCCCCCTATGTACAGGAATATAACTACTATAATACTGCCCCCTATGTACAGGAATATAACTACTATAATACTGTCTCCTATGTACAGGAATATAACTACTATAATACTGCCCCCTATGTACAGGAATATAACTACTATAATACTGCCCCCTATGTACAGGAATACAACTACTATAATACTGCCCCCTATGTACAAGAATATAACTACTATAATACTGCCCCCTATGTACAAGAATATAACTACTATAATACTGCCCCCTATGTACAAGAATATAACTACTATAATACTGCCCCCTATGTACAGGAATATAACTACTATAATACTGCCCCCTATGTACAGGAATATAACTACTATAATACTGCCCCCTATGTACAGGAATATAACTACTATAATACTGCCCCCTATGTACAGGAATATAACTACTATAATACTGTCTCCTATGTACAGGAATATAACTACTATAATACTGCCTCCTATGTACAGGAATATAACTACTATAATACTGCCCCCTATGTACAGGAATATAACTACTATAATACTGCCCCCTATGTACAGGAATATAACTACTATAATACTGTCTCCTATGTACAGGAATATAACTACTATAATACTGCCCCCTATGTACAGGAATATAACTACTATAATACTGCCCCCTATGTACAGGAATATAACTACTATAATACTGCCCCCTATGTACAGGAATATAACTACTATAATACTGCCCCCTATGTACAGGAATATAACTACTATAATACTGCCCCCTATGTACAGGAATATAACTACTATAATACTGTCTCCTATGTACAGGAATATAACTACTATAATACTGCCTCCTATGTACAGGAATATAACTACTATAATACTGCCCCCTATGTACAGGAATATAACTACTATAATACTGCCCCCTATGTACAGGAATATAACTACTATAATACTGTCTCCTATGTACAGGAATATAACTACTATAATACTGCCCCCTATGTACAGGAATATAACTACTATAATACTGCCCCCTATGTACAGGAATATAACTACTATAATACTGCCCCCTATGTACAGGAATATAACTACTATAATACTGCCCCCTATGTACAGGAATATAACTACTATAATACTGCCCCCTATGTACAGGAATATAACTACTATAATACTGCCCCCTATGTACAGGAATATAACTACTATAATACTGTCTCCTATGTACAGGAATATAACTACTATAATACTGCCCCCTATGTACAGGAATATAACTACTATAATACTGCCCCCTATGTACAGGAATACAACTACTATAATACTGCCCCCTATGTACAAGAATATAACTACTATAATACTGCCCCCTATGTACAAGAATATAACTACTATAATACTGCCCCCTATGTACAAGAATATAACTACTATAATACTGCCCCCTATGTACAGGAATATAACTACTATAATACTGCCCCCTATGTACAGGAATATAACTACTATAATACTGCCCCCTATGTACAGGAATATAACTACTATAATACTGCCCCCTATGTACAGGAATATAACTACTATAATACTGTCTCCTATGTACAGGAATATAACTACTATAATACTGCCTCCTATGTACAGGAATATAACTACTATAATACTGCCCCCTATGTACAGGAATATAACTACTATAATACTGCCCCCTATGTACAGGAATATAACTACTATAATACTGTCTCCTATGTACAGGAATATAACTACTATAATACTGCCCCCTATGTACAGGAATATAACTACTATAATACTGCCCCCTATGTACAGGAATATAACTACTATAATACTGCCCCCTATGTACAGGAATATAACTACTATAATACTGCCCCCTATGTACAGGAATATAACTACTATAATACTGCCCCCTATGTACAGGAATATAACTACTATAATACTGCCCCCTATGTACAGGGATATAACTCTTTCTCCTATGAAATCATTGTTTCTCTCTTTCAGGTTCTCACTGATTTATAAGCGGATGAATCACTACAAGGTGCCCACTGTTAAGCCACTTCGATATTGGTTCGATATAAAATTAATTAATTGGTATGTTGGCTCTGGTGAGGACATGATATGTTGTATGTATCTTGCATAGAGACAAGTGTTGTCCTGAGGTTATGACCTCTGAACTCATCATTCTCCTGTTGTTTGCTTCACAGGTTTTATGATAATAAGTTGGAGGAGTTCGGAGATGTTGATTGGACGGCGCTGTCTCTGCATCTCGGGTAAAGATCATTGCATGTGTCATGAATCAGAAGAAATGTATAAGAGAGGACTGAAGCTCCACATAATCGGCATCGGCTCTTTTTGGGGTTATTTGTATATTTCCTGGAGGACACCAAGATTTCCTGGAGGAATAGGCTGCAGAACGCAGGGCACGGGGCTCTAGGGCCTCATTCACACCCAGGTATCTAGGAAGTAACGCACACACATAGTGTAGCCCGGAAAAGTAAAAAAAAACTGCTTTTATTGTTCTCACATTTGTTAAAACACAATAATAATAATTCTTTATTTATATAGCGCACACAGATTAGGTAGCGCTGCACAAAGCATGACAAATCTGTCCCTGTCCCCATGGGGCTCACAATCTACACAACCTACCAGTATGTTTTGGAGTGTTGGAGGAAACCGGAGGACCCTGAGGAAACCCACACAAACACGGAGAGAACATACAAACTCTTTGCAGATGTTGACCTGGGTGGGATTTGAACCCAGGACCCCAGCGCTGCAAGGCAGAAGTGCTAACCACTCAGCCACAATGCAGCAGATCTTAAAAACTCATGGATGCGTGTCACAATACTAGTGGGACGGGAGCAGGAGTCCAGTAGTCAGGTAAGGCAGAGGAGGCTGGAGGCAATACACAGATAGCCCACAGGGGGCTGCAGTAGCAGTCTTGAGCAGGAGTGCAGAGGCCAGAGTAATAATCCAGTATATCTCAGGAGCTGAAGGTGCAGTATAGATAACTTGCAGTCAGCAAAGGTAATGTTCCGAGGAACTAGAAGATGATCTCCAGCAAGGAGGTCTCCTGGGTGTACAGGCTGTACTCAGAAAACTGAACACAATACTAACACAAGCAGGAAGTGTCAGAGGCACATATATATAGGCAGACCAATCAAGGTAAACTCAGGGCGGTACTAATCAGGAGAAGCAGGTGTCGGGTTTTGCAAGTAGGTTCAGCACCATAGTCCAGCAGACAACTATTCAACTAGCTGAGTGGCTCAGCATACAAGGAGACAGAGAACCAGGCGCCAGAGCACAGGTTCGAATCCTGACAATGCGTTGGCTAGTGATGACCCCTGTAAGGCTTGACTAGCCAAAAAACCTGCCCTTATTTACATACCTTCTGACCTTGTTGATCTCTATCCACCAATCAGAGGTACTGCCCCTAAGGAGTCAGCGTTCCGCTGATTGGTGGAAAAGGATCGAGGGAGCTCTCTCATTGGTCGATTTTGGAGGCGTGTATGATGACGCAACTTCAACTCCCTCCAATGGGAGTGTTTTTTGATATTCCAGGTGGAGAGTAGGCACCGCGCTTATTGGCTGGGGGAAATGACGCGATTGAATTCTAATTTTTAAAACAAAAGGTGCGTTTTAGGAGAGGTCAGTGATTGGCCGAACATGAGTAAAGGAGGAAGGTGATTGGTGGCTCATTGTAATGTATAGTGTGCAGAAATGCCATATACTGCGATACAGTAGTAATGCAGTATATTGTAGGAACGAACAGACCATCTAGGGTTAAATGTGCCCTACAGGGTCTAAAAAATAAAAAAAAAAAATAGTAAAAAGAAAGTTTCAAAAAAGGTTGTAAAAAAATGATAATGAAAAAAGTAAAAAACCTAATATAAAACCTAATATAAAACGTAATAAAACAGTAAAAATCACAGACATATTAGGTATCGCCGCATCTCAAAATGCCCCCATCTATCAAAATACCGGTAATAACCGGCGATGACCCCCCTCATAACGGAAAATAGCGCCCCAAATGTGCGAAACGCGACTTTTACACCATTTTACATCGAAATAAAAAGTGAATTTTTTTTTCCAGCTTCCCATGGTATGGAATAATAAATAATGCGCGCCCGTCTGCTCCATTAGACTGAGGAGCGGTTTTCGCAATCTGTGTGGGGGGGGTGTCTCGGGACTGAGACCCCCCACTGATCAGCAAGTTAGGCCCTAACCCGTGGATAGGGCCTAACTTTAGTTTGTGGAAAAACCCTTTTTAACCGGTTCGCGACCGCCCGCTGTGTATTCACGACGGCGGTCGCGTTCCGATGCATGGAGAGGGCTCACGGGCCGAGCCCTCTCCATAGCCGGTAAGTCTTTGCTGCATATTGCAGCAAAGGCTTACCGGTAACACCCGCGATCGGTGCTGGCACCGATCGCGGGTGTTTTCTTGCAGAACGCATGGGCGCCGCCATCTTTCTGATGACGTCACGGGGAGCGGCGATCCGTTGCCATGACAGCATCGGGCCTCACGAAGACCCGAAGCTACTTCGGGTTAACCCATTCATTACAATGTGCTATCAGCACATTGTAATGTATGAGGAGTAAAATCCCCATATACTGCCATACTGTAGTATGGCAGTATATGGTAGGATCGATCAGACAACCTAGGGTTAAAGTACCCTAGGGAGTCTGAAAAATAGTAAAAATAAAAATTAAAAAAAAGTTAAAAAAAAAAAAAAAAAAATTATAATATAAAAAACTAAAAATTCAAATCACCCCCCTTTCCCTAGAACTGATATAAATAAACAGTAAAAATCATAAACACATCCGGTATCGCCGCGTCCGAAAATGCCCGATCTATCAAAATATAATAACGGTTTTTCACTGCGTTTAACCCCGTAATGGAAAATCGCGTCCAAAGTCAAAACTGGCACTTTTTTGCCATTTAAAAAAAAATTAAAAATTCTATAAAAAGTGATCAAAAGGTCATACAGTCCTAAAAATAATATGATTGAAAACATCATCAAAAGTCGCAAAAGATGGCACCACCCACAACTCCATACAACGAAGTATGGAAAAGTTATAAGCACAAGAAGACGGCAAAAAAAAAAAAAAAAAATTTTGTTCATGAGGTTTTAATTTTTGTAAATGTATGAAAACATTATAAAACCTATACAAATTTGGTATCCCTGTAATCGTACTGACCCAAAGAATAAATTAGATGCGTCATTGCGCTCAGTGAAAGCCGTAAGATCCAAGCCCACAAGAATACGACACAAATGCGTTTTTTCACCATTTTCACTGCATTTGGAATTTTTTTCCCGCTTCCCAGTACATGGCATGGAATATTTAATACCATCACTATGAAGTGCAATTTGTTACGCAAAAAACGAGCCGTCACACAGCTTTTTACGTGTAAAAATAAAAAAGTTATAGATTTTTGAAGGTGGGGAGTGAAAAATGGAAATGAAAAAACGGGAAAGGGCCCGGTCGTTAACCGGTTAAGATCTGCTGGATTGTGTTTTAACAAATGTGAGAATAGGAACAATAAAAGCACTTTAAAAAAAAAAACTTTTCCGGGCTACGCTATGTGTGTGCACAAGATCGCAGCGCCCCCCCAGTGACATCATGGGGAGCGGCGACCTTCACCAAGATGGTCACCAAAAATGTGAAGTTTTTTTTTATTAGCAACGTCTCCGCATTTTGAGAGATTTGAAAAAAATGCAACATTTTTGGTGGCCAATTCAGTTTGGACATGTGGGAAGTCAGCTGCTGTTTGGTCGCGCAGCGATGTGCGGGACAGAGTTAGTGCCTAATTGGTTACAAAATGTTTTTGTGGTGCTACAGTGTACGCAACATTCCCCTGAAGTAACAGTACCATAGAAAACCCCCCCAAAGATGTCTCCATTTTGGAAATTACACCCCTCAATAAATTTGCCTAGGACTGTAGTGAACATTTTAACCCCCAACATGCTGGCCAAAATCTAATACAAAGTAAATTGTGCAAAAGTAAAAACTGCATTTTTTTTTTTTTAAATCAAAAGTGCCATTTTAATGCTTGATGTATTTTGCCCAAATTATGCCACCGGGGACTAACACCCCAAAAATGATTTCTGCAAGTTGTCCCCAGGACGGCAATACCTTACATGTGCCAATAGTCTACAGGCTTGGGGGCACAGCAGGGCTGAGAAGGGAAGGAGCAAAATTTTCCTTTTGGAGACTGGTATTGGGGTACAATAGAAACCCCCGAAAAGTGACCCCATTTCAAGAAAGGGCACCCCACAAAGAATTTATTTAGGGTTATAATGAGCATTTTAACCCCCGATATGCATCAGTGTAAAACATGCAGTAAATTTTTTTTAAAAAATTGTACATCAAGGGAGGTGTGGTAAATCCTAAAACCATCCTTCATGTAGAATACCAGTAAAGAGTGGTAAAAAAAACAAATTTTTTTCATCCCCGTCTTCGGCTTAGCATTTTTATTTTTTTGGATACAGAGCTGCCTGCGGGACAGCCCTGGGGTCCTGATAGAGACCATCTGAGCTGCCCTATAAAGGTAGATCGTGTGGTAGGTGCATCTATAGGACGTGAGGAGAGCCCTTTAAAGGGCTAATCCTCACGTCCCCACAATATTTTGATAACTTTTATTTCGCTAATATGTAAATTTTGTAAAGAGGGGCGTGTACAGGGGGCGTGGAGTAGCCGGAGTTGAGGATACACGGCACGGCTTCAGTAGCCTCTTTGATCCACCTACCAGATAAGCGTCGCACAGCTCCTCATAGCTGCGCGGCCTCGTCCGCGATGCTGGCCGTCGTCTGCGCATGCGCTCTGAAGCCCAAGCCGCTGCGCATGCGCAGGCATCGCGGATGAGGGCACGCAACTATGCACCGAAGTTATACATGAAGACATATCAAGGAATTGATACAGAAAGTACATTGGAAAATTGTATCACTTTTTATTACACAATCTCAATTATTAGCTGAAGCTGGACGACCCCTTTAACATTCCGATGTCCAGTATTTATCTGGGGGGCCCTCGTTAGCAGCGGCGACTCGTTAGGGCGAGGATAAAAGCCTCCGTCTTCATCCCATGTCACGCCGGCCGTCATGATGATCCTCCTAGAGCTTCCATGTTGTTGTCTTTCTTATAAATGACGCGTTTTATAACTTTTTTTTTGTCTTTCAGAAATGTTCCAAACATCATCTCACAAAGATGTTTTTTGGAACTTAAGAGAAAAGTCCCAAATTATAAAGAGCTGCGCCTATGCGGTAAGTTTCTCCTCCATCGTCCTGTGTTACATTGTATGGAGTCCTGGAGGAAGTAAATCTACTGCTGGAGTGTTACTTGTGCTTCTTGATTCAGAGTTTCATCCATTTTTTTTTATTAGTGTAATTTTTATGTGTTGCGAAATGGCGTCTGTGTTTAATTTTGGAATTGGGGGAGGCGGGAAAAGGAGAACAAGATCTGTATCCGGTGGCCAGACTGATTGATAGGTAGATAGATAAGAGATAGATAGATGATAGATATATAGATATAGATAGATATGGATGGATATAGATGGATGGATGGATATGGATATAGATGGATGGATGGATATGGATATAGATGGATGGATATGGATATAGATGGATGGATATAGATGGATGGATATGGATATAGATGGATGGATGGATATAGATGGATGGATATGGATATAGATGGATGGATATGGATATAGATGGATGGATATGGATATAGATGGATGGATGGATATGGATATAGATGGATGGATGGATATGGATATAGATGGATGGATGGATATGGATATAGATGGATGGATGGATATGGATATAGATGGATGGATGGATATGGATATAGATGGATGGATGGATATGGATATAGATGGATGGATATGGATATAGATGGATGGATATGGATATAGATGGATGGATATGGATATAGATGGATGGATATGGATATAGATGGATGGATATGGATATAGATGGATGGATATGGATATAGATGGATGGATATGGATATAGATGGATGGATATGGATATAGATGGATGGATATGGATATAGATGGATGGATATGGATATAGATGGATGGATATGGATATAGATGGATGGATATGGATATAGATGGATGGATATGGATATAGATGGATGGATATGGATATAGATGGATGGATATGGATATAGATGGATGGATATGGATATAGATGGATGGATATGGATATGGATGGATGGATATGGATATGGATGGATGGATATGGATATGGATGGATGGATATGGATGGATGGATATGGATATGGATGGATGGATATGGATATGGATGGATATGGATATGGATATGGATGGATATGGATATAGATGGATGGATATGGATATAGATGGATGGATATGGATATAGATGGATGGATATGGATATAGATGGATGGATATGGATATAGATGGATGGATATGGATATAGATGGATGGATGGATATGGATATAGATGGATGGATATGGATATAGATGGATGGATGGATATGGATATAGATGGATGGATGGATATGGATATAGATGGATGGATGGATATGGATATAGATGGATGGATATGGATATAGATGGATGGATATGGATATAGATGGATGGATATAGATGGATGGATATAGATGGATGGATGGATATGGATATGGATGGATATGGATGGATATGGATATAGATGGATGGATATGGATATAGATGGATGGATATAGATGGATGGATATGGATATAGATGGATGGATATGGATATAGATGGATGGATATGGATATAGATGGATGGATATGGATATAGATGGATGGATATGGATATAGATGGATGGATATGGATATAGATGGATGGATATGGATATAGATGGATGGATATGGATATAGATGGATGGATATGGATATAGATGGATGGATATGGATATAGATGGATGGATATGGATATAGATGGATGGATGGATATGGAGGCACATTCATCATCTTCATTCACGCTCACCCTCTGCACATGCACACTCATTCAGTTCACATGTCACACTCATTCATTCACATTCACACTCATTCATTCACATGCCACCATTCACACTCATTCATTCACATTCACACTCATTCACATGTCACATCATTCATTCACATTCATTTCACATTCATTCATTCACATCACTATTCACTCATCACATTCACACTCATTCATTCACATTCACACTCATTCATTCACATTCACACTCATTCATTCACATTCACACTCATTCATTCACATTCACACTCATTCATTCACATTCACACTCATTCATTCACATTCACACTCATTCATTCACATTCACACTCATTCACATTCACACTCATTCATTCACATTCACACTCATTCATTCATTCACGTCACTCATTCATTCACTTCACTCTCATTCATTCACAGTCACACTCATTCATTCACAGTCACACTTCATTCATCACATTCACACTGCATTCATTCACAT